>NC_085841.1:152244231-152486731 GCF_035594765.1 Anolis carolinensis
ATGATGTGTAATTTATAGTGAATGTGAAGAGGGATAGAATTTGAAGTGATAAATTACAGCTGCAGGAAAGATTGTTGGAAGTCATCTTTTTCTCATTCTATTTTACTAGCTGTCGTTTTGTTATATAGGCAGGTAGCTTAAGTATGTGCAATAAATGTTTTAAGCACACCCCTTAAACATCATTCCAATCCAATCAGTTAGCGGCTGGAGGCATGTTTAAAGGTGTTTGTTGGCCAGTATTTATTTATTTATCGTATCAGAAGCAAACCAAGGGTACAGTTGTAATGTATTTTAAAACAAACAAAGTTTAAAAACTTGGCTTTATACTAAATGTCCTTTGACTAGTAGCTCACCACTTGGAGTGGCTCTAGTGTTGTTATAAGAAGGTCCTCCATTGTGCATGTGGCAAGGCTCAGATTGCATTGTAATAAGTGGTCTGTGGTTTGCTCTTCTCCACACTCACATGTGGTGGACTCCACTTTGTGGCCCCACTTCTTAAGGTGGGCTCTTGTGATGTCCCATGGGCCTTGGAGTTCTGATCCCAGCGCCATCGTGGTTGATGATGACGAAAACATGGGTTTTTTGCCGGCTCAGCAAGAGACGGAATTTTTCCAGATGCCTGTTGTTGATGATTCTACCCAAGAGCCCATTAAGGAAGACCTTGAGCAGGCCTTTCCCACTGCCTCCCCTCCTTTTGCTAGGAAACAGTCCTATGCTGCGAGTCGGGGTGAAAAAGAGCAGTTTCGGAGATTAGCGGCTAAACAAGACGTTAATTAGCTATGTTCCCCTGGGAAATTCTAGGGAGGAACGCATCTGGAGAGAGATGTGTTTCGCTTCCCTTTCCCTTGGGAAAGGAAGCTCTGGACACCTGCTTTGCAGGGAAATGGGACTTAGTTAAAAGTGCCCGACACGGAGGGTTCCGTGCGGAGTCAACAGATCAGCTTCAGGAGTGATTTCGTGTTTCCAGCCAAGTGTGGACTTCGCAAAGTCTGCAACTCCAGTTTCCTTGCCTCGCCTTGCCTTGCCTAGCCGAGTATTCAATAACTATCTTGCCTTGTTTCCAGCCTTGGACCTTGTTCCTAGTATCAAGCCTTGTTCCCAGTTCTTGCCGTGGACTTACTTTGAACTTTGGAAGATCTTTGGACGTTTCCCCACTCTATTGCTTGTAAATAGAGCGTGTTTCGGTTTGGAATTATAACTTTGGACTCTAATATAAAATATTGGACAATATAATTTTGGACTATATTTGACCTTCCCTGAAAGGTCTTTTACTGGACTACATTTCTTACTTGTTTTTATTATTCTTATATATTTCCTTAATAAAGATATTAGATAGTTTTGGCCTCCGTGTGTCGGTTCTTAGTGCTCCATTGCCTTGGGCTTGACAGCTCTGCATCTCGTGGTGCCAGAGCACAGTCAGTCCAACACCTTCCAAGTTGCCCGATTTTCTGTGTGCCCAGGGGGGAATCTCTCATTCGGTATTAGCCATGGCTTGAGGTTCCAGGTTTTAGCCTGCCACTTTTGGACTCTCGCTTGCTGAGGTGTTCCTCCGAGTATCTCTGTAGATCTTAGAAAACTATTTCTTGATTTAAGGCATTGGCATACTGGCTGATATCCGAACAGGGGATGGGCTGGAGATGGCACTGCCTTGGTCCTTTCATTATTGGCTGCTACTTCCCAGCAGGTGAAGAGTGTGTTCCATAACCTATGAGCAGCTATAATAAAGGTTTTCTCCTTTGTTCGCATGAGACAGACCCGTGAGGATGGTGGAACATGGAAAAAGCTCTTTCTCAAAGATTGTAAGACTATGGCTCTTATGTGCAAACACAAGCTTTCAGAAAGTATGGATCTATGCTGTATTTAACTCACAACTTATAACTCATACCCAGTACCTTGAACTATTCCCAGTAATGGAGTGGTGGCCAGTGAAACTAAAAAGAGAGTGATTTTCTCCCAATAACCAGTCCACAGTAATCAAAACTTGAGGGAAATGTATATAGTCCCTGGAATAAAATGATACAAGCTGGAGTTCAACCATACATAGAGGGACATCTTTCCCTCACTTTCATGAACAAAATTCCAGCTGAATTCTATTGTTCAAAATAATGACCTTTTTTGACAGAAAATTGTTATGTTTAAACAGTTAAAATATCCTCTTCCCTTGCACTTAAATTATGGCTCTTGCTAGCTAATACTTATAATTCATGAAGCAAATAATCAATGGAGTTCCAAAAACTTTCCACATGGCACCGCGACCCATTGCTCAATGTTTGAAGTTACAAATTTTTGAGATCGAGACAGACTAACCTAGAACAAAACATTTTCAGGGCAGGAGCTAGCTATCAGTTGGCTGTTAAGAAACAGATCCTAATTTTAATGACTTTTTGCCATGGCCAAATTTTATTCTTCCCCATAGTGCCTGAAAGTATCTATGTGTGCCTTCAAGTCCCCTGTTGAGCTATGGAGACCCTATGAACCTAATAGGGCATCTCAGCATGTAATAAATGGGCAGTTGAAACAATATTATTGTAAGCACAGTTTGAATACAGTCAGATTTTTTTGTGGAGTTCCCTGCGTAAAAGCAGTTTGATCTAAATTAGGCTTTTATTCAACAAGAATCTGCCAGAGGATTTTAAACAAGGCAAGTTTCAGTGAGATTAGTGATGATACTATAATGTGGGTACTGCTATGTACGCATTTGTTTAAATTCAAATGATATATTAGGTGTGTCTGTGTTCACACTATACAGTTCCATGCAGATATAATTTGAAATTAGATTTAAGCAAGCATTCTCCCAATTGTATCTTTTCAGCAGAAATGCCTCAGAATAGTCCTGAAGTCTGAATCTATGGCAGTGGGTCATGATGTGTTGAAGCACATCAGCTATGCTGAAATCTCATGTTAGCCTTCATGTAATCTCACCATTCATGTTGCTTTTCCTAGATGGCATCAGAGCTTTCTGTGAGCTTCAGTTTGTCACTGAGATCCTATGTTGAAATTGACATAAACACCAAAACCACTCCTTTTTCCTAGCCACAAAGGCACCTTTGCTGATCACAGAATCCTAGAACCATAGTTGGAAGAGACTACAAGGGCCACCCAGCCCAATCCCCTGCCATGCAGAGATCCCTTGCCCTGTCCAAAGCTTCTTGCATTAAAGGAGAATAACACCAGTTTTAAACCTCATCTTCTGCCCCCAACCTCAGAGGATACAATAGACAGCAATCCAGGTTAAAACCATTGCTTTCCATGGGATCCTATGGATCTGCATTGAAGCCCAGAAAATGCAGGAGACAGCGATCCAAGTTAAAACCATTGCTTTCCATGGAATCCTATTGATCTGCATGAAACCCCAGAGGATACATGAGGCAGTGAGCCAGCTTAAAACCACTGCTTTCCATGGAACCCTATTATTCTGCACCAAACCCCATAGGATACAAGAGACAGTGATCCAGGTTAAAACAATTTCTTTCCATGGGATCCTATGGTTCTGTATCAAAGCTTATAGGATACAAGTGATTGCTGATGGTTGGGCAATGAAACAGGATGGAAATTTTTGATGGTTTCCATTCCATCTGTTTTTCAGTTCTAAAGATGTGAGTAAAGTTACTCCCACCCCGAACATCTATCCTCTAGATTACCCCACTTCCATATGTCCCTGCCCGCAGTGGAGTACCCCTATGTCTCTCTCACTCCAGGTTTTATCTTTGTGTTCACGTGGCCTGCCCTTGTTTTACTGTTTTTTGATTTCTTGATATAATGCCTATTATCATTTATTGTATTTTTAATGGTGCTATGTTATGTTGTTTTATATTTTGTTATATTGTATTGCTCTGGGCATGGCCCCATGTTAGCCGCCCCGAGTCCCCGTTGGGGAGATGGTGGCGGGGTATAAATAAAGTTTTATTATTATTATTATTAAAGTGAAATAGAGGAAGGAGCTCTGAACATTTATTTATTTATTTAGAACATTTTTACCCCGCCTTTCTCACCCGAGGGGACTCAAGGCGGCTTACAACAACTGGCAAAATTCAGTGCCCAACATGATTGCTGTCTTGTGTTCAGAGTTCCTCCTTTCATGACATTTCCTCCTCTTTTCAACCCTGGAACATGTGATAAGCTCTGTGCATCTCCATGCTTGAAAAGAGGCTGAAGTGTCCTACAAGGGGTAAATTCCTCAATGTGATAAGGTTGATAGCCAAGTTTCCTCATTTCAGGACACTTCTGTCTCTTTTCCACCACAGAAGTCTATACATGACAACCAGAAGTAGTTTAACTCATTTAATGAGCTCAGTGCTTCTCCATGTTTGAATAGAGGCTGATGTGTCCCATGACTGGGAAATTTCTCAAGGTCATAAGGTGGCTACTCTCAGAGCAGCAGAAAACAAGCTTGACCTCTCCTAAATGTGACATCCTTTCAAGTATTTAAACATGGCTATCATGTCCCCTCTAAGTCTTTTCTTTTCCAAGCTTTTTTATTGTGTCAGAAGCGAATTGAGAACATACCGCAAGTTGCTTCTGGTTTGAGAGAACTGGCTGTCTACAAAGACATTCCCCAGGGGATGCCCGGATGTGATACCATCCTACTGGGAGGCTTCTCTTATGTCCCTGCATGGGAAGCGAGGGCTGACAGTTTGAAGCTCACCCCGTCTCGCAGATTTGAATCGCCAACCTTCAGGTCAGCAGTTCAGCCGACACAAGTGTTTAACCCATTGCACCAAGCTAAACATACCAAGCTGTTTCCCATAGGGCTTGGCTTCCAAGCCCTATGAGCACCAGGAGCTCACAAGGAACTCTGTAGCCATCTGGGAGTTGCAACATCAGTAAAAAAATACCATTATCTGTCTGTCCCCTTTTCTCTGGGATCGTGATAGTACCCAGTGTGGACAACAGACTCAATCTGGCCACAGTGTACCAAATCTGTGAACTTGCTCCTGAGTTTCAGACAAACTCCGGAGTACTTCCACAACCTTTCTCAATGCTAAACTGCATTAACACAGTTTACTCCACAATACCTATTGGAAATGGAGTAAGATGCAAGGTTTAATCTGGTAGAAATATGGGTTGCTCTGTGGATAACAGCAGGAGAGTTGAAATGGCTGGATTTTCTTCGGAAGTTCAGCCATGCCCTTCAGATACGTAACCACAATAGTATTAACATAAAGGACATTACAGTATTATATTTTATTACCTTGTTCAGTGGGTTTTAACCCTAATATTCAAAACCCGTAGCATTATTGTACTAAAACTGATTAGTAAAATTGATGTAAATAGTAAAATGGAGGTACCATTTCATGATATATACATGCTTCCTATTTGATTCTACAACAGAATTCACCTTCACATCATACTTGTAACAATATAGAAGAGGTAGATGAGGTTCAATGGGAAATAACATAACCAAAGCCTTCCAGGGAGCTAGTATTGATTGCTGTTTGTTTTTGGCATTAAATGTTTGCCATTTTTGTTATTCTTCTATACTGGCCTGAGTCTCTTTGGAGAGAGAGGTCGGGTTATAAATAAAGTGTTGTTTTTGTTGTTGTTGTTGTTATTGTTGTTGTTGTTGTTGTTATTATTATTATTATTATTATTATTATTATTATTATTATTATTATTATTGAGACAGGGGAAGTTTCTGTCTCATTTACTAAATTTCTTGATTCAGTTAAAGGCGGCAACCCCAATTCTATTTTTACACAAAACTTCACCAGGTGGGTGGACACAACCCAACTGTAGAAAAAAACAGCAACCCAAGCCTCTGTTTCTCTGTCCTATCAGACGTTTTCATGCAAACCCTGGCCTCAAATCACAGAAAAGATTGTTTTCTGCCATACGAGAGAATCGTTCTTCCATGACTGACTACAAAATGGTCTTTGTTCCCTTGCTAACTTGATGAAGTCACTGCCACGCAGAAAACATATTTATTGCACCGTGCAAAGGTTGCAGCCAACAAATATGCTCGTTCAAAGTCTGGGATCCTGAATCTTTATAATGAACTTAAGACAAGGTATTTCTTGCTGCCTCACCATAATCTACAGACTCCAGATAAAGCAGCTTCTTTATAACTTTTGCGATAAGGACTGAGAAAAACAGGGAGAACAGGACGGATGCTGGGTTCATGCTCAGCTTAGTTCAGTCCTGATACCAGTTTTAGCTTGCATCCCCAAAGCTGATAAATAATGGCAGAGTCAGCATTGCTAAGGCCTCTATATATCTTGGACTGCAGCAAAGGGCAGACTTTTTCCAGAGGGATATGAATTAGAAATCTTTCTTGAAGCCTAATATCTTAAAGCCTAATACCTGGATTGAAAATTAAATAAATAAAAATTTGAAATAATCCAATCAAGCTATAGACAAAGGTTCCCTTTGGAGTCCTAAATCCATGTCCAGCAGCAGTATCTTTCTGAAGTCAATGAAAAAACACTTTATCATGATCTGTTTAAATGAACTTCACAATCAAATGTAAGCAACCTGATACTTGCATAAAGAAAAATAAAGGTCTCTATTTCCTTGGTACTAAAACTTAAACCCCACATTATATGATTCCTGAATTTACATGTTGAGATTTTTTTTGTCAGATACTTTCAATATCTCTATTAATGATTTCTTCATGCCATATATTTACCAGATATCATAAGGACAGCGCTGTGGTAGAGGGCATGGCTCATGAGCAAAGAGAATGATTTACAGTCTAAAGTTCCCCCATTCATCCTCTTGTATATTGAGCCAGGACTAGGAAAGACTATTCTTTGAAACTCTGCAGAGGATTTTCAGGCCAGCAGTAGTGGCTTCCCATCTCTGGAGATTTCAGAGCTGAAACCTGAAACTGGTTTGAACTCATGGGGGTGGGCCCTTGTGTGACAATTGCAAAATTGTGTGTGTGTGTGTGTGTGTGTGTGTGCATGCTCACGTTCAAGAGGGAGATTGGCCATCTGGGTTCCCTCCGCTCCTTCCTGAACAAATATAAAGTACAGCATATAAGTAGCCAAAGGTCAAATCCTACATAGACTAATTGTTGTTATTGTGTGCCTTCAAGTTATTCCCTATTTATAGTGACCCTAAGGCTGCCCCATCACAGGGTTTTCTGGAGCTGAGAGTGTGTGACTTGACCAAGATTACCCAGCGGGTTTCCATGTCTGAGTGGTGAATCCAACCTATGTCCCAACACTTAAACCATTATACCACACTGGCTCTCATTTATACTAATTTTAGTATGCCATGCATAGTCATTTCTTATGGTGTTCTGTCTAAAAATTGATCAACATGACTTTTAATCTGGCTAGAATAACAGGCATTGCATCTATTTATGCATATTACTAAGGAAGGTGAGTACTACTGAAGCTTTTACACTGGGGTGGGGAAAATGTATCCATACAACTGGATGCAGCCCTAAAGCTGTTAATATGTTGTGTGAATTATGTCTCTTGAGAGTCTCCAGAAGAAGTGATTCACCTTTTAAATAGGTCACAGGACTCTTCTACACCGTTGATCTGCAAATGCCTACAAGTGTTTTGTTTTGCATTTTTAGCAGCCCATGCACCTCTTGCAAAATGAGGCATCTAGAGTGAAAAAAAATGTTCCCAGATTCCTTAAAGTTGCCCAATCCTATTTTGAAGGCATGTCACACTATAAAATCAAACCTTTTCCTCCTAGGATGCTTTGTTTCTTTGCCTGGAGACCCAAGAAAATAAACCAGTTCTCTGAAAATCTGCCAGTTCTGTGAAACCTGGGACATTGTTGCACCAAAGTCCATCCGTGTCTACTAATGCTGCAATCCTGTTCTCTGCGAAAACGGGAACATACTGCTATTGCCCTTCTTTTCACATTGTCCCTTAACAATGCTCTATTGAGACAAATTACATCCACTACGTATTGCACAACCTTGTGGTCTACTGCACTACTTTTACGCCGTGAGTCCCAACCCCAAACTGGGTCCACTTAGGTTAGTGGTTCTCAACCTGGGGTCCCCAGATGTTTTTGACCTACAACTTTAAGAAATCTCAGCCAGTTTACCAGCTGTTAGGATTTCTGTCGGCTGAAGGCCAAAAACATCTGGGGACCCCAGGTTGAGAACCATTGTCTTAGGTAAATGTTGGGGTCATGAAAAAGTTGGCAATAGTAAAAGGTTTCTGAATGCCACCCATTTACATGAATCTATTAGCAAACACGAGCACTGCTTACAGTGGACACAACTGTACTCCACAAAAAGGAAATTCAGCCTGTTTATTAAGTCTTGAAAGGGCTGATTTATTTTCAGTAAATATTTATTTTTTTCTATCTATTTTATATACTTATATATATATGGGGTCACCTAAAATATTTTTGTGAGGGTTGCATCTACTCCTCCCTACCTAACTGGAAGATATTGAGATTTGGTCCATGATTGCAAGAAACCACCATTTCATGGTTTTGTAAGCATGCAATTTCATGGTTGCACTGTACTGCTTTCCCAGTTTTCCATGCACAGATTCCTCTCTCTTTACTTCCCATCATAATAGATATGTCTTGTCGACTAATGTCTGACAATGCATTGCAAATCTTAGCATTATACACATTAGTTTACTCTGGGAATGGTGTAGCTTAAAATGCCAAGCCAGGTTTTACGATGCTGGGGCCACAACAGCAGAACTCCAAGAGTTCCAAAGGATGACAATGTTTTAGACTTTGATTTCTGTACATCACATCACAGTTAAAGGTGAGCATCCACATTCAAAAAGCAAACCTTATTAACAAATGGATGCTGTCGGAACATGCATGAATATAGCTAAACACACAAAACAGTAACCTTTTCAAAAATACCTCTGCAATGTATCCCACATGAAGGGAAGCCATGTAGAGCAAACAAAAAAGCAGAATAGTACTTGAAGAGAACCATGAGATATTGCAGTTTAATTAATAAAAAAACCAAATGTATGTGAATGGATTAAAAGGGTTAACTAATGGAAATGAGCCATAGCTCCTCTCTGTCTACTTGTCAGAAATTGAATGGCCGCAGCTTGGAAAGCAGAATGGAGAAAGGTTATGGCCACATGTCCACACATTCATGGGGATGTATCCAATATTGTGACAGCAGCACTAGTTACTTATCACACCACTATCAATAGGAGCCTTTTCACAGGTTTTCCGCGTGAATTAAAAGTTACAGCCAAACAACAGAAGGAAATCTAATGTGCCACCCTAACATCCATGAAGTAATGTCCCTGGAAGCGATTTCCCTTCTTCTTGGCAGGGGGTTGGACTCGATAGCACATGAGGTCTATTCCAGTGCAAGCCGCCACAGGTCCTTCGGGAGATGGAGTGGGATATAAATAAAGTATTATTATTATTATTATTATTATTATTATTCCAGCTCTATGATTCTATGATTCTAAGCACTATCCATTTGTGATTCTTTTCATTTTTACGCATGATTTCTATTACAGTTCTTTTCAAGTAAGCATGCCATCTATAAATATAAGTGGGCACTAGGCTCATCACCTCTCACCTACATGCTTTCATATATTTTCCACTTGAAATTGTTGATTTATTCTCATCTCATAAGGAACTGAGTTGTTTACCAAGATATCTTCTGCAGGTCATTAGTTTAGCTCTCAGGCATTTAATTGCTCTTGAAGTTTAACCTTAGGCCATGGGAACAACAAACAAAGCTAAGAGAGTTTGGGGCATATTTTCCTTTGCATTTATTCAGCATTGGATAATTTGAAAAATCAGGCAAATAATTGTTTGCTCGGTGTATTATTGAAGGCTTTCATGGTTGGAATCACTGAGGTGTTGTGTGGCTTCCGGGCTTTATGGCCATGCTCTAGCATCCTCTGAAGATGCCAGTCACAGATGCAAGCGAAATGCTAGGAGAAAATGCTGCTAGAATATAAAGCCCAGAAACCACTCAACATCCCAATTGTTTGCTCGATTGGGAGCCTACCTTTCCATCAAACAGTGTTCAGGATGTCTAACAATTATAATGCAAAAACAGCCAGACATAACAAAATACCATAAAAGCAGTAAAAAGCACACATGTAAGAAAGATAAAACCAAGGTACTATATACAGTCATGTATAAATTGACCACATGCATGAATCGAGGGCAGAATTTAGGACTATAATTACGGATTTTGATGTGAATGGTGGGTATGTCAAAAGTCATACCACAGGCCATTTGCGACGCTGCTCAGAGAAGAAGACAATTCAGTTTTAGATAAAAAATTAAGCTGCTCTAGTAAAAAAAGAAAAAAAGAACCATCCTCTTGCCAGAGTAGAACAGTGAAAGGCAAAGCTTAGTCTGTCCCAGGAAAACCAGAAAGAAGCACAAATCCTCTCTACTTTCTCAGCCCCCTTCTACACTGCCCTATATCCCAGGATCCGATCCCAGATTATCTTCTTTGAACTGGATCATATGAGTCTACACTGCCTGATAATCTGGGCTAAGCAGATCCTGGGATATAGGGCAGTGTAGAAGCGGCCTCTGTGCTCTTTTGAGGGAAAGCACCAAAAGGGCTACTGCTACCATTTTCCCTTCCTGGCATTCAAGTTAAGATTTGTTCATCCCTTCAAACAACTCTTGTTGAGAAAACCCTGTGATAGGTTTGCCCTAAATTAACTATTACTTGGAAGGCACACAGCAACTACAAAAAAATTCATGAAGTAATAACTGCAGTAGAAAATATTTGACATCCTATTATTTTTACTTAATTGTTGAGGGCAGAAAAGCATAGAGGGTCAATGGACCTATAGGAAATCAAAGATTAAATCTCTTGGGCCTCTTTTTTTTGTTTGGAAACCACTTCCTACATAAATGTTGGTACAAACTTCCACTAATTCTACAAGCACCACAAACGCAAGTCTCTCGGCAAACTATTTTTAAAAAGTGGCCCCATTGAAGACCAAATGTTTATCTTTAATACTCACCAGTTGGTTTACATGTTTTTTACGTTGGAGAACAGTGGAAAATAAGATTTAATTTTCCTTTTTTGCACTTCTGTCTAATGTATGAATGAAGGATTAGAATGGCAAATTTCACCTAAGGCAAAATGCCCGTGGAGTAAGGCTTGTCAACTGTGTTTAAATTCATTGAATTATTCTGAGCTTAATGTGACGATGTGTTTAAATGTTTTAAATTACTGTGGTTTTAGTGGAGCCCCTGTCCAGCAGAGAGTGCTCCACTGCAAAACACATTGACCAAGTCAGCAAAAAGATCAGCGTGACAAGGTCACATGAAGAACACAGCAAAATAACATGTCCCATTTGACCCTGTGGCTAATCTGCAGAAGGACACAGAACCGTCAGATGAACTGCCAGCAAGCAATGAAGTTTGAAAGTTAAAATTTCCCTTTGTGGGGACAGTGGGAAGACTAATATTTTAATAGAAGGCACAGTTGTTAGGTACTTTCTTAGCTGCAATGTTAAACATGCTTAGCCTCTGGCAAAATATATATAGTCTATTTAGGAGTCAAGTTACGAACAAGATAGGTTCTGTAGGTTTGCTCTTAACTTAAATTCATTTGTACGTCAAAACAGGTATATTTTAAAGTGCAATTCCAGCCAAATATATATACAGTAGAGTCTCACTTATCCAACGTTCTGGATTATCCAACGCATTTTTGTAGTCAATGTTTTCAATACATCGTGATATTTTGGTGCTAAATTCGTAAATACAGTAATTATTACATAGCATTACTGCGTATTGAACTACTTTTTCTCTCAAATTTGTTGTCTAACATGATGTTTTGGTGCTTAATTTGTAAAATCATAACCTAATTTGATGTTTAATAGGCTTTTCCTTAATCCCTCCTTATTATCCAACATATTCACTTATCCAACGTTCTGCCGGCCCGTTTATGTTGGATAAGTGAGACTCTACTGTACATAGCTTTGGATAACAAAGGGAAAGGTTAACATCCCTGTGGTGTTTCCTTTGAATCTGTGTCCCAGTTTGGAATACTGCATTTCACTTTCCCTGTGATAATTGGATTTTTGAAAAAATTGGCTTGTTGAGGACGTTCAGGGGCATTTGTGGTCCTTGACGTGCAGTGAACTAGGTTGAATCAATATTAAGCAACGTGTGGGAATGCTCAGGAGTTTTGCAGAAAGTTTTGCCCCATACTTTGCGCAGAGTGTAAATAGTAGTGCTACATCCAATGTGCCCCCTTCCTTTCTGATCATATGGTTTTGTGTTAGATGTAGATGGGTCCCCAGATACACCAGAATGGCTGTTTTACTAAGGGAGTAAAGCACAAGGAGATCAACCATATTCTGCAAAATGTTTGCCTCAAGCAGTCATTAAATTTTGGGAAGTTCTATCATCTTGGAAGATAGCAAAACTTTCTTTTCATCTTTTTTCTCAGTGACACTGAAGGGCAATGAACACTATGGGAGAAAAAGAGCTCTTCTTTTGAAAGTGTGCAAGGAAATGCTCTTTTATTTGTGACCAAGGATAAGAGGGGATTTAAACGCCCTTCTCTTTAAATCCCTTTACATTTCAAAGGCATTTAAGGAGCAGAGCAAAATATTCAAAGCAGTCCTGATAAAAAGGAGGTATGAGAATCAGAGTGTTCTATTTTAAAAGCTTGTTTCTGTGGTTTAACTGGATATTCCTAGCTTTGAGCTGTAATTTCTATGCTTGACGTTTGTTATGGATAGACTAACAGCTGAGTAGACATTCACAGATATTCTCTGTACTTGTACGCCTGAAGCTTGTTGTGCTAGGACTTACTCTTAATGCATAGTATATACATCTATATGATAATAAAGCTAATATCCACAGTGGAATTCATTTCATTCATGGGGATTGCACTGCAATTCACCTGATGAACTTGACATGTTTCATAAAGAAGTCCCTTGCAGATGAGTATTTCATGGCGCAATGTATGACTTCTTGTATTGAAAGACTCATCTGATAAGTCAATAATAATAATAATAATAATAATAATAATAATAATAATAATAATAATAATACACTTTATTTATATTCTGCCCTTCTCCCCTAGGGGACTCAGAGTGGATTACAACATTTACATAGGCAACCATTCAATGCCCTTACAGTCAAATACAGTGAGATATGCAAACACAAACAAGGCAAAGCCTTCTCCTTTCATTTCTGGCTTCTGGAAGCAGTGCTCATCTCTGGTTCTGGGGAGGTGCTTTTTCTCCATTTTCAAGCTGAGGAGCTTGTGTTGTCACCTCCTGGTCATGTGGCCATCAAGATTGCTTGGAGAGCCTCTTTGCCTTTTCCCATTGAAGCGGTACATATTTATGTACTCACATTCGTATGTTTTTGAACTACTAGATTGGCAAGGAGCTAGGGCTGACAGATGGGAGCTCATCCCATCTTGTAGATTCAAACTGCTGACCTTCAGGTTAGCAGTTCAGCAGCACAAGAGTTTAACCTATTGCGCCACTGCGGCCCCGATATCTAAAGGAATCCTGACCGCTACAGTGCAGTACTTCTTTAGAAATTTGAAAGCAAAAGCATCTCTTGAGAAATTTAGAAGTGAATTCCAGCACTGGAAAAAGTTGGACAAGATAGCCTTCAAAGGCTATGATTCTATAAGAGTATTTCCCTGAATTCACTTAAAAATGATGCAGGATATCCAACCCCTCACAATTTAAGAGGATCCAATCCTGCAATTTAATTCTGAGGCAGCTCAGCAAACTGCAGCTAATAAAACAGCTGCCGCAATAGCTCAGCCATGGACTGCCTCATATTTTTCACCGTAAAACCACAGCATTTATTTTTAGATTTATGCTTCTTAACAACATAGCTGAAGTTCACTGGGGATGAATGAAAAAGGAACGGTAACTCCTAAGAACCCTATAATCTATTCCATTATTAAATATTGGGTTCACCCTTGCACTCAAAGCCCTGAACAAAAATCCAATAACCGTATATGAGGAATTTCAATGTAAGACAGGATTGCTTCAGGACATTTAAACTTTTGCTCGGCACTTTTTAAACTAAGAGTGGAACTTAGGGTTATGTACAACAATAAAATAAACAAAAGTGGACAGCAACAACACTATGTCCACTGTGAAAATTAAACAAGAATCCACTTTTCTGACATGGTTATCAGAACTAATGCTGGCAGCGTGATCCACTCAGGTTGAACACATTTGGATTTATTTGTGAATAACTGTGTATACCAGCGAATGGTAGAAAAGTTCTTCAGAGTTTTGAAAAGTTATTTGTTGGACTACAAATCCCAGAATTCCCCAACCGGCATTGCTAGTAGCCATGGAACTGCAGTTCAAAGAGTCACATTTCCAAATGCTTGTTTTTTAAAAATACAACATATTTTTTAAGACAGCATAAACTGCATTCATTCAACAGTGCAGGTGTACCCTCAGATTCTATTATTAGATTACCTGGGTTGTTCATATCTATTCAATGGACATGGAAGGGAGGGGTGCTACATTTCTAAAAATTCTACATATTTATGCAACCTTTATTTTCCTGTGCAAGTTCATTAGTTGCAAAGAAACCAGAATAGGCAGGCAGACATGGTGAGGTCACAGGTTTTTTTTAAAACCTGGTGATTTCATGTTGAATGCTCTTGACCAATCGAAAATGTCAGAAAAGAGGCAGTTCTAGGTTATCTGTTCTGTTTGTAAATAGACGGTAAATGTAAAATGTTTAACAAGACAAACATAATGACTAACATATTGTCCTGCATTATTTGACTTTTAAAAAGAAGCAAAATGGGGGAAATGTTCCCTGTTTTAGTTTTAAAAACAGTAGAGTTTTGCTTAACGGGCTGGCCGACCGTTGGATAAGTGAAAATGTTGGATAATAGTGAGGGATCAAGGAAAAGTCTATTAAATGTCAACTTGTGTTATGATTTTACAAATTCAGCACCAAAACATGTTTTACAACAAATCGACAGAAAAGGCAGTTCAATACACGGTAATGTTATGTAGTAATTACTGTATTTACAAATTTAGCACTCCCGGTAGGCACTTGGTGCACAGGGGGGTTTGCTGTGTGTTGCTGTTTGTGAGGGAGAGAGCAGGGCTCGGTACTTCCCCTTCCTTCTGGGGCCTCCCCTTCTGGACTCCCCTGGACTCAAACTCTCTACCCAGCTCTCTCTTTCGCTCGCTCACTCACCGAGCCAGGTGCTGGTGGCAATGGCGGTAGCTGTGGCAGAACCAGGCACCTGGCTTCTATCGGGGGGGGGGGGGGCAGGACATGGCTGGTGCAGGCTGGATGTGCACACCTGATTTTTATGCTGCAGTGCCAGAAGCAGCAAGAGTGGTCATGCTCTGGGGTGGGCGCCGCTGATTTGTGCATGCTTTTTTTGAGGGGGGGGGGGTTAGGGGTGTCGGATAATGCAGAGTGTCAGATGAGCAAAGGTTGGATAAGCAAGACTCTACTGTACCACTGTTATTGGTACTGTTCCATTATCCGGGAGGAGGCCACTAGGGGTCGCTAGAGAAAGAGGGATAGTCCATGGGGGTGGGGGGTTGAAGGGGGTAAATCATTTCTCCCATTTTCGCTGGTTATAACCCTTCTCACTCCCCATATCATAAATGAGGGTTGTTTCCAAGACAGGGACATGGGTCGGGGGAATAACAGGAAAAAAGGTAGAAATGATTTTACTCCTTCAAGCCACTCTCCACCTCGGTAAAATGGACTATCCATCTCTCTCTAGAGGCCTTCGCCCAAATAATAGAACAGTATGTCCTGTTTTGTCTTTCAAAAGACACTGTGGTAAGTAAATAAAAACTGCTTTACTTCAGCAAAACATAAAGTACAGCACACACAGTGGAATAATGCAAAAGAAAGCCAGGAAGTCTTACGTCAGACAAAGAAACAACCATAAATGCAGATGTAGACTCAGAGCAGGCACACGGAGAGCAAAGGCATTAGAGTCAGTTTGTTACCAGCAAGAGCTGGCTGCACCTGGTTCTGCTTTATAGCCCTGGGCCCTCTCACAGCTGCTATGGCAGTTCCTAATTACTCAGCTGCATTTCTGGCAGCTAATCTAGCTGAACGACATCTCTGTTCTGTTTCCCTTTGCCTCTCTTGGAATGAGGGTACTTGCAAAGTCGCCTCCTCAGATCCCAACTCACCTTCAGATTCATGAACACTTTCCTGCACCCCTTCCTCTTCTGAAGAAGAGGAATCCCTAACACAGTACCTGTTTTTCTTAGAAATTTAAATAGATAATAGACTTTCTGCTATTCATCATTTTTATTTTCCTTCTAGGCATTCTGAAATATACAGTAAGTATTTTAAATCTACAATGATCTGGCAAATGTAAATTCATTTCTGATGTACTTGTATTAAATTTAAATTCAATTGTATTGCTTTAGTGCAAAACCAAAGCAAGCAAGAAGGTATAATACAAATTGTAACATATTTAAATTGTACATTGTTTTGAGGTCTAATTTTGGGAAAAGCAGGATACAAATAAATATAATAATACATGCAGTCCTCGAGTTACAAACATCCATATTTTTCAAAATACAATGATTACAGGAACAGAAAGTGAGGTGAATTCTTCTGAAACGGGGCACAGACAGCAAAACAAATACCTCAGGGTGTTAACCCTTCCCTATGATATATAAAGCTAATATATAGATATTTAGCTGGAGTTACACTTTAATAATAATAATAATAATAATAATAATAATAATAATAATAATAATAATACACTTTATTTATATTCCGCTATATCTCCCCGGGGGGGATTCAGAGCGGATTACAGCATACACAGTAGGCTTGCTCAAATAATTCGTTTTCCCCGTTAACCGTTATTAATTCGTTATTTTCGTTTGTTTTGAAGCAATTTTGAAGCATTGGTTGTCCACACGTCTGATATCGCGGTTTTGAATCGCGAGAGGCTGTTTTTCGTTATGTCGTCGTTTTCTTCGTTAGGAAAAAAAAGCTTTTGCAAATCACCCAAACCATTCAGGCCCTTTCCTTTTGCCCCTCAGCAAAAGGGGCGTCACGGGCTCAGCCAATGGGAGGGGGCGAGGGGGAAGGAGGCCGAGGAGGAGGAGGAGGAAGACGGAGGGGGGAAATGGCCGCCGCCGCCTCGCCTCAGCTCAGGCCTGGTGTCTCTCTGAGGCGGGAAGGCGGCGGATGGAGCCGAGACCGAGAGAGACAGAGAGGGGCCCGGCGGTGAGGTTTTGACGTCTGTGCGAAGCTAGGCAAGTGGGGTTTATATATCTGTGGAAGGTCCAGGGTGGGAGAAAGAACTCTTGTCTGTGGGAGGCAAGTGTGAATGTTGCAATTGGTCACCTTGATTAGCATTGAATAGCCTTGCAGCTTCAAAGCCTGGCTGCTTCCTACCTGGGGGAATCCTTTGTTGGGAGGTATTAGCTGGCCCTGATTGTTTCCTGTCTGGAATTCCCATTTTCTGGGTGTTGTTCTTTTACTGTCCTGATTTTAGCTTTTCTGTAGCTAAAAATGCATATAAAATTGATTCTATAGGGAGGATAAATGATTGGATTTCAACTCCTACAGCTTGGCTTTCTCTGCCAATAATGGTACCCATCTTGGATATTGTAAGGGATTTTTTATTATTATTATTATTATTATTATTATTATTATTATTATTATTAGACCTTGCTCCCAGGAAGGTGCCTTCGCTGTGGCTCCCAACTTATCTATCTATCTACCTTTCCACATATTCTCCACATTGTGTGTATGTGTATGTATATTATATATACATGAGCCCCGATGGCGAAGTGTGTTAAAGCACTGAGCTGCTGAACTTGCAGACCGAAAGGTCCCAGGTTCAAATCCCGGGAGCAGAGTGAGTGCCCGCTGTTAGCTCCAGCTTCTGCCAACCTAGCAGCTTGAAAGCATGCCAATGTGAGTAGATCAATAGGTACCGCTCTGGCGGGAAGGTAATGGCACTCCATGTAGTCATGCCGGCCACATGACCTTGGAGGTGTCTATGGACAACACTGGCTCTTGGGCTTAGAAATGGAGATGAGCACCAACCCCCAGAGTCAGACATGACTGAACTTAACGTCAAGGGATACCTTTACCTTTACCTATACACACACACACACACACACACACACACACACATTATGCAGGGACTATATATATATTACACAGTATATATCACACACACACCAATTTAACAAAGTTTCAGCCACAAAAACAAAGTTTCTGAAGTAGAACAATGACTTTCACAGTAAAGACAACCCAATTTAACAGGAAATAAGACTTTCAAACCAGGAACAGATTTCTGCAATTATTAAAAAATGGTTTATTATAAAAGCTATGAAAATTCGCCAAAAATCAGAGGATAAGGGAAACGTTCCAAATTTTGGTGAGCTATCAGTGTTAAATGTGTTCTACCACTGTACCAAGTTGGAAGAAGATCACTCAAAAAATGAGGGTGGGAGAGTCCTGTAAAGTCCTCTCCCTCTGTGCTGTTTTTGGGAATTGCGCATGCGCGTCCGCCATTAACGAATTAATTTAGAAAATAACGAATTTTCGTTAATTTTGAAAAATTTTGGGGACAAAATTCGTAAATAGCAACAAAAACGAAAAACTGCCCCCTCTAGTTTTGAAACGAGTTTAGAATCAAATTTTTCATGGATCGATCAAGCCTAATACACAGATAGGCAAACATTCAGTGCCTTAATACAGTGGAATAACAATGACATACAAATACACAGAACATAGGTAAAGGCTTCCCCTTTCATCTCTGACTTTCTGGAGGTGGTGCTCAACTCTGGCCATGGGAAGGGGCTTTTGTTCCATTTCCAAGCTGAGGAGCCTGTTGTCCATAGACACTTCCTGGTTGTGTTGCCAGTATGGCTGCATGGGCGTCTTTATTACCTTCCCGCTGAAGCGGTCCCTACTGATCTACTCACATTAGCATGCTTTTGAATTTCTAAGTTGACATGAGCTAGGGCTAACAGCAGGAGCTCACCCCGACCTGTGGCTTCAAACGTCCACAGTCAGCAAAAATTCAAAGTAAGAACAAACCTACATAACTTATCTTGTTCGTAACTTGGGGGCTGTCTGTACCAATAATACAATAAAAATGACGAAAATTCCATAGCAATTCAAGCCACAGCATATCTCTGTGAAATATATTAATCCAATATATCAAAGCAGTAAAAGATACCAGAATGTAAACTTGTCTGAGAAATTAATAATGGAATACCTAATGAAAGAACACCATGAGTGAAGTATCTGATCCGTTAGTGTTGGCTGCTGTAAACACTTTAAATTTTAGCTTTAAATTCAAATTAATAACCAAAATTGTAAACCTTGCCACTTGGTTATGATAAATTATTCTTAATCTGATAATGTTTTTGTTGCACGTCTTCAAATCATTTCCAACTAGTGGCAAAATTAAGGTGTTTTCCTAGCCAGATTTGTTCAGAAGGAGTTTGTCATTGCATTCCTCCTTGATTTGAAAGAGTTTGACTTGTCCAAGGTCACCCAGCGGGTTTCCATAGCTGAGTGTGAATTCGAACACCAGTCTCCCAGACTTCTACTCCAAAGGTCAAATTACCACATCATGCTGGCTGTACAGTATCTGATCTGATATTATACATTATCTGATAAGATCTCTTTTTCCTGGAAGTTTTTAAAAGACGGATTGCAAAGGTCTTTCCCATGCAATCAGAAATAAAGGACACCAAGTATCACACCTGCAAAGTCTTCAAAAGTCTTGTGGTCACGAACACAAATTCTTTCTTTACCAAGAGCCCCATTAAAATGGCCCTTCATTTGGATAAAGGGGAAGTATATTAAATTGAGCCTTTGGGCCCTTCTATACAGGCATATAACCCAAAATATCTAGACAGATAATCCACAGTATTTGCTTTGAACTGAATGATCTGAGTCCACACTGCCATATAATTCAGTTCAGCCCTTTATACAGCTATGTGTAAAGGGCCTTAGTGAAGACTTTTTCCATAACCCAGATATGTAGTACTGTAAAATAGGAAGAGAAGAAAAGAGATAACCTGTTAATAAACATTAGGTGATCTCATTGTGTGTAATCGTGATTATATTTATACAGTCAAATCATGCAGCCCTGGTTTAAGTGAGGTCCCTTTTACACTGAATATAAAACTCAGATTATGGCAGTGGAGACTCAGATAATCCATTCAAAGCAAAGGTGGATTATCAGATTTGATAATCTGGGTTATATAGCAATGTAGAAGGGTCCTGAGAGTTTAGTTATACAAAACTTGGTACACCTCATAGATTATTCTGAAAATCCAAGGTACCAAGTAAATGAGTTTTGTTTCATGTCATTGTACGTAATATCTAAGGAATGACGTCATACTCTGGCTCAATCTACATTGCCTTATAAAATTCAGATTATCTTCTTTGAACTGCATTATATGGTAGTGTAGACTAATATAATCCTGTTCAAAGCAGATAATCTGGGTTATTTTCTTTGATAATCTGGATTATATGGCAGTGCAGATCCAGCCTAAACTGACCATTTAATGTAGTTTGAATCTAGCTTCAAACTGCGGCAGCCAGACAACAAATTGCCACAAAAAAGGCATGAAAGAAAGCCCTTAACTGACATCACTACTCTGTGGTCTGTCTATTCACTACCCGAGCCTCAAACTGGTTTCAGGATTTCCAATCTAATCATCTGCACAGCAAAACCATTTTTTTCACTACCAGTGTGAAATTGACTGAAGTGGTCATTGTATTAGGAGCCTTTGGGAAAGTGAGATCAACTTTTGCAACATTCAGTGTCTTGGAGGAAAGGTTGGAATCTATATTCAATAGACAAACAAATTGGTGGTCTTTGGATCTTTACATTTATTGTCTCAGAAAAGAAGATGTTATTCCTTCATCACAAGTATATATGGAAACAGAAAAAGTACAAGATTGACACCATAGAATGAATACAGCTTGGCAGCACCCTAACTTCCATTGCTCAATTCTATTGAATCCTGAGATCTGTAATTTGGTGAGTTACCAACACTTCTTTACTGAATAGGCTAAATATCTTGTAAAACTACAACTCCTATAAATTCCATTGCATCGAGCCATTGGCAGTTAATGTGGTGTCATACTGTATTATGTCTAAAGTTTAAATGCACCCCGACTGTGGTTCTGCCGATATTTTTGAAATGCAGTACACACTAAAGCATATGCTCGATGCTATTAAAAGAACAATGTCTCATCCTTCACTCAGACTCTTATTTAAAATATTAGGGACAAAAGTTCATCCGTGTATACAGATATGCAAGAAACAATCTTTTGAAATAATTTGGAGGTAGGGGAGTAGAGGCCATTACAACAGCCATTATTGAAATGTGAATCTTTTAGAATGGGGTCTCTGGGTTACATTCTCAGAGGGAAGGGAGAGTGTGAAGATATTGAATGAAATGGGAATGCAAACACTTCCTTGCCACAGGGTGGTAATGTGAATTGGTAATGTGGTGCACAGCTATAATAGCTTTCTCTTGGTTTCATTTCACAGCAGTAGTTCCCAATATTCTCTAATATGAAAACATCATGCAAATTTCTGAGCATCCCTTATTCAGAATTCCAAAACTTTTTCCGGGGGTGGCTGAGTTAGTGACAGCCTTGCATTTTGGTGGTTCAATGTACACAAACTTTGTTTCAGCCACAAAATTGTATACAATTACCTTCAGGCTAAGTGTATAAAGCGTCTATGAAATATAAATGAATACTGTGTTTAGACTTGAGTTGCATGACCAAGAGTATGTACACATATGCAAATATAGATAAGTATTTCAACATCCAAAAAACAAGAAAATCTAAAATACTACTAGTAACAAGCATTTCAGATAAGGGATACTCAAACAGTATCATCTATTTGGGTGTGGGGAAGTACAGTACAGACACATTGTATATTACCACTGATACTGATTAGTACATCTGGTGTAGTGATAAGGAATATTCTCTGCCCAAACCATCTTTAATTCACCATTAAGTAAGCTTTCTAAATATTTGCCTGCCATCTAGTGGCTTGAGTTTACAAATGAAGATATGAAGAAAAATGGCTGTTTCATTTTACAACTCACAGAATGATAAAGTAATAGAGTTGGAAAAGACCACATGGACTATCTAGTCCACCTCCTTCCAAAAGCACAATCATAGCACCTGATAGATGGCCATCTAGCCTCTGTGCAAAAGCCTCCAAGGAAGAAATTTCAATCACACTGTGAGGCAGAGAGTTCCACTGCTGAAAAGCTCTTACAGTCAGGAAGTTCTTCCAATGACAACACATTGAACAGTTCTTCCAAATGTTATATTATATATTATTAACTGCATTTCTATACCGCTTTTCTCACCCCTGGGGGGACTCAAAGCGGTTTACAACATAATAAATGGCAAAATTCATTGCCTTACAAATATATAAATATATATAACATACCTAAATAAAATACATACTACTGTAGATTAAATCCATTAAAACTATAAAAACATCAAACAAAGACATATGTATAAAAACATAAAAATGTTCAGGTGGAATCTCCTTTCCTGTAATTTGAACCCATTGCTCCAAGTCCTAGGCCCCTTCTATACTGCCATATACAATCCAGATTATCTTCTTTGCACTGGATTATATGGCAGATTAGAAGGGGCCTAGTCTCTAGGGCAGGGGTCCCCAAACTAAGGCCCGGGGGCTGGATGCGGCCCATCGAAGCCATTTATCCGGCCCCCACAACACAAGGGCAAAAGGGGGTTGGGCTAAATGACCCAAGAGGTCTCTTCTTCTCTTCCAACCCTTCTCCTTCTCCTTCTCCTTGTTGTTGTTGTTCTTCTTCTTCTTCTTCACATTGAGACTGGGTGGCCATCTGTCAGGGGTGCTTTGCTTGTGCTTTTGGTGCACAAAGGCATAGGGGGATTGGACTAAATGTCCCAAGGGGTCTCTTCCAACCCTCTTTATTATTATTATTATTATTATTTGCACTATTTTATGCATTATTGCATTATTTTATGACACAGCAAACAAGATAGATATGCTGGATTTCGTATCACAAAATTACAAGTCGAACACTTCCCAAGTGTCTAGGACTGTGTGACGTATTTTCAGATGATGCGCGCAGATCCCAGTAGGGTGGCCTTTTGCAGTTGGCAGATAGTAATTTTATTATTATTATTATTATTATTATTATTAACATTGAGGCTGGGTGGCCATCTGTCAGGGGTGCTTTGCTTGTGCTTTCAGTGCACAAAGGCAGAAGGGGATTGGACTCAATAGCCCAAAAGGTCTCATACAACCCTCTTTTTGTTGTTGTTGTTGTTGTTGTTATTGCTCAGTGGCCAACTATAGTCCGGCCCTCCAACGGTCCGAAGGATCGTGAACTGGCCCCTTGTTTAAAAAGTTTGGGGACCCCTGCTCTAGGGCAAGGAAAGCAAGCCTGCTCCCTCTTGTCTGTTGGAAGCAAGTGTGAATGCTGCAATTAATGCAAAAAGAATCTGCGAAGCCCACCTTCTCCAATATGAACTGAACCACCTAAACTGGGCTCTACAGGCCAATGGATACTCCACCATGGACATCAGAAGAGCTGCAAGGCTAAGAACAAGCCAGGAGAGGAAAGACAAAGATCCACCCAGAGGAAAGGTGTTCTTACCATACATCAAGGGAACCGCAGACCGCAAAGGGAAGTTGATGAAGAAACACAATCTACAACCTATCTACAGACCCACTAAGAAAACCCAACAAATGTTACATTCAGCAAATGACAAGAGGGATCCTCTCACCTCTGCAGGAGTCTACCGTATACCATGCAGCTGTGGACAAGTCTACATAGGGACCACCAGGCAGTAGCATTGCCCAAACACGAATCAAGGACCGTGGAAGGCACTGCAGACTCACTCAACCAGAGAAGTCAGCCATAGCAGAGCACTGGATGAACCAACCTGGATGCAGCATATGATTCAAGAACACAGAAATGCTGGACCACTCTAACCACCATGTCAGACCACACAGAGAAGCCATTGAAATCCACAAGCATGTGGACAATTTCAACAGAAAGGAGGAAACCATGAAAATGAACAAAATCTGGCTACCAGTATTAAAAAACTTTAAAAATCAGGATAGGAAATAAAGAACCACACTCAGAAAAAGGAGAATCCCAGACATGAAACAGTCAGTCAGCTAATGCCTCCCAACAAAGGATTCCCCCAGGCAGGGAGCAGCCAGGCTTTGAAGCTGAAAGACTATTCAATCATCATAATCCTCACAACCACCACCACCACCATTATATATGGGTTGCTGTGAGTTTTCTGGGCTGTATGGCCATGCTGAAGAAACATTCTTTCTTGACATTTCACCCACATCTATGGCAGGCATCCTCAGAGGTTGTGAGATATGTTGGAAGCTAGGCAAGTGGGGTTTATATATCCGTGGAAGGTCCAGGGTGGGAGAAAGAACTCTTGTCTGCTTGAAGCAAGTGTGAATGTTTGGGCGATGCTGCGTTTTGGTGGTCCCTATGTATGAACAGGATCCCAGCTGCATGGTATACTTCCTGTTTGTCTTTTGAAAACGGAGGAAGCCTAGACAGCCAAGCCAGCAGGAGAGAAGATGGAGGAGGTGCAACTTCAATCGCTGCCTTGGGTCTTATTTCTCCCACAGCAACAAAAGCAGGAGCGAATCCTCCCTTCTTTGGGGAGATAAGCCCTCTTGGCCGAGGCGGGGCCTTTGCCTTTCCCCCGCCTTGATTATTTAAGGCCAGACGTCCTGTCCTTGCGCAGGGCCGGTTGGAAGGAAGGCCTTGGTGAGGAATGTCGGTGAGTGGGTTTTATTGTCAAAGACATCGCCTTTCGTTCTTTTGAGAGTGCGGCGTGGAGAGTAGCCCTTTCTCTCCTCTTTCCTTCCTGCCTTTTCTCTCCTCTTTCAGGCCTTCCCTTTGTCTTCCTTTTCCTTCCCCAAGCTTCTGCTTTTCAAGCCTTAGCTGCGCTTTATGGGGCTTCCCCCAAGGGGTTATAAAAGGATTAGGCTTATTTCTCTGCTCAGAGAGAAGGCCCCTTGTTTCCAGGAGGGTTTACTCTGGAGTCAGCGTTTGAGGCGTTTTAAGACCCCTTCCACACAGCCATGTAACCCAGAATATCAAGGCAGAAATTCCCACAATATCTGCTTTGAACTGGGTTATCTGAGGGCCCTTCCACACAGCCCTTTATCCCAGAATATAAAGGCAGAAAATCCCACAATATCTGCTTTGAACTCTGAGCCCACACTCAGACATTGTGGGATTTTCTGCCTTGATATTCTGGGATAAAGAGCTGTATGAAAGGGCCCTGAGTCCACACTGCCATATATTCCAGTTCAGAGCAGGTAATGTGGGGTTTTTATTCAGCTATGTGGAAGGGGTCTATGGCAACTGAAATCTATAGAGTGGGGGGTTTTGTCTTCATTGTAGAATTAATGCAGTTTGACACCACTTTAACTGCCATGGGTCAATGCTGGGGAGTTGCACTTTTACCAAATTTGAAAGAGAGTGCCAAGGCCTACTCAAACGGCAACTCCCAGGACTCCACAACATTCAGGGCCATTCCACACAGCCACATAACCCAGAATTTCAAGGCGGATAGTCCACAACATCTGTCTTGAACTGGGTTATCTGAGTCCACACTTTCATATAACCCAGGCTCCTTCCACACAGCTGAATAAAATCCCACATTATCTGCTTTGAACTGGAATATATGGCAGTGTGGACTCGGGTAACCCAGTTCGAGGCAGATTCCCAAACGGTGGCTTTCCAGTTGTTTTAGACAGCACATCCCATCATCCCTTATTGGCCCAACAGGTTGGGGTTTATGTGGGTTGGAAGTCAAAAACTCCTGGAGGTTTTCCCAAAGGTTGGGAAGGCTACACTGTAGAAGGGATGCCATGTGATACCACTTTTAACTGTACCTGCTCAGTGTTATGGAAAGCTGGGTGCCCCCCTTCCACACAGTCGTGTAACACACAATATCAAGGCTGAAAATTCCACGAGATCTGCTTTGAACTGGAATATATGGCAGTGTGGACTCAGATAACCCAGGGCCCTTCCACACAGCCATATAACCCAGAATATCAAGGCAGATAATCCACAATATCTGCTTTGAACTGTGTTATCTGAGTTCACAGTGCCATATATCTCAGTTTAAAGCAGATGATGTGGGATTTTGTTCAGCTGTGTGGAAGGGGGCTGGGATGTGCATTTTGCTAAAAATGGTGTCACATTGTATTAGACCTACAGCAAATACACCCATGAAGGCTGTCAGGGTCTTATCACAGTGATCTTAACTCCTATAGTTCGAGTTTCCTGTGTTTGATTGTTTGAGAGGACTTCATTTCCCATAATTTCTGACCATTGGCCAAGATGGCTGGGGCTTTTGGGAATTGTAGTCTGAATGGATTGTATTTGGGGCTCTTCACTAAAATGCAATGCTTCTTTAAATGCCATAGCTGTAAACTGAGGTTCATGTTTTCACACTAGATATAATTTAATTAATTTTAGGTAGTATGATATAATTTGATATATATGTGAGTTGAATTTGGTATACAGTGTTCCCTCACTACTTCGCAGTTCACTTTTTGTGGATTGGCTGTTTTGCAGTTTTTCAATAAACTCTAAAAGAATATTATAAATAATAAAAAATTACAATTTACATCCTAAGGAAGGGAGGAAGGAGAAGCCGAAGGGAGAGAAAAGGAGCCCAAGCGGCAACGGGAGGAAAAGGAGGCGATTTATTAACACACTATTGGTTGATAAAGACTTAAAATAGTGTATAACTACTAAAATAATGTATAATATTAAAATAAATATAGTGTCCCTACTTTGCGGGTTTTCACTTATTGCGGGTGATCCTGGAACCTAACCCCAGTAATAAGTGAGGGAACACTGTATGCGGGTATATTTTGGTATATGCTGGTCTATGTTAAGTCTTGGATGGCCGGTACTGTATTTGTATTTATTGTTTTATCGGGCATTAAATGTTTGCCTTTTTGTCGTTGCAATCCGCCCTGAGTCCTCTCGAGGAGATAGGGCAGAAAATAAAGATTTATTATTATTATTATTATTATTATTATTATTATTATTATTATAGTGATGTCCTGTGGAATACTGGGATTTATGGTTTCATAAGGCCCGAGAGCTCATTAGCTGATAATACTAGCTCCCCCTCCCCCTTGACTCGCAGTCCCAGAATTCCATAGGTTGTACCCATGGGAATTAAGTCCCCTTCTACCTTCCATATAAAATCCAGATTGTCTGCTTTGAACCAGACTGTATGGCAGTGTAGACTCATATAATCCCGTTCAAAGCAGATAATGTGGATTCTCTACTTTGATAATCTGGATAATATGGCAGTGTAGAAGAGCCAAAAGGCCTTTCCACACAGCCGTATAACCCAGAATATCAAGGCAGATAATCCACAACATCTGCTTTGAATTGGATTATCTGAGTCTACACTGCCATATAATCCAGTTAAATGTAAAGTTTACACAGCTGTGTGGAAGGGGCCTAAGAAAAACCTATTACATTTATGAGGTTGCCACAAACCAACAGGCAACTTGAAGACCTGCATTCATACCACAGTCCTCCCATGTTTTCCCCCTTGATTTCCTCCATTTTTATATATAATTATAGTGTCACCACACAATATATATTTGAGCAAGATGTTAGTTAATTCAATAACATCTCTGTACACTTTTATGTATTTTTGCCAAATTGGGTGACTTTATTTTGTTCCCATCCTGTTATTTGTCCCATTCTTGAAGTTTTGTTGTACTTCCTCATTTTCTGCAGCAAGGGCCTGGCCCTGAAGATATTTATGCTTGTATAATATAATTTTTAGAATTTCTTAAAATATAAAATATATTAAAAGTGGAAAATAAGTCTTCACAAGATTTCCTGACCACCCTCACTGCTTCATCACAGCAATGCGATTTTGATGTATTTTTCCAGGAAAACATTCAGACCTCATAAAATAGATCGCCTAATATGGACAAGAGATGTTATATGTGCAGTGAAATATTTTACTGGGTATATTAAAATTTTTATGAGTCTTTGGAAGAGATGTTACTGTTTTGAGTTGATTGAAGTTAAACATACCTTGGACTCTGTTTAGGGCAGTCCTAATTTTTTAAAATGTTATTGATTATGTCACATTTTCTATCTTTTTTCCAGTTGAGATGGATTCATCTTTTTCAACAAAATTTCTGGAGGTGGACGTGAAGGTGACTGACATATACTACCACCCAAATGAAGTTCTTGTGAAATTTCAAGGGCAGTATTACACAGAATGTGAGCTTGACTACCACATACTGCAAAGTGAAATTCAGCAAGTGCCAAAGGTGAAAGACAGCATTGGCATTGGTGAGGCTTGTTTAGTCGAAGACCCAAGTTCTGGAGAATGGTCCAGGGGAAGAGTAGTACAAAAAAAGATCTATATCTATGAAGTATTTCTGATAGACAGTGGGAAAGTATTGACAGTTCATGAAACTCATATTGCTTCTGCCACTGATGAGCTGTTTCAACTGCCTCCAAAGATGGTTTTGGGCATTTTTGCAAATGTGCTACCAGTTGATGAGAAATGGACTCCAAAAGCTTTGAATTACTTTTCGGCATTCAGAAACATGCGAATTAAAGGCCAAATACAAGCCATTCTTCCACATCAAACATTTCTCCTCGATGTGCCCAAAATAACAAATGATGTTGTTGACCTGAAATTGGGAAAAGTTGTTGATGGAGATACATTCTGCCTTATTGTAGAAATGTTAACAGAATTTCCAAAGGAGTCTCTTTGTAAACAAATGCCAGATCTTCTGCAGCAGAAATACACAAAGCCAGACTCTGTATTATTCAGTGCTGGAACTGAACCAGAACAAATTCTGCAAAGTCTTCAGCCACTCTTATCTGTTGATAAGATGGAGAAAGTAAAAATAACTGTGGCAGTTAGTCCAAGTAAATTTTACTGCCAGTTGCTGAGAAAGAAGGTGGATCTGGATATGTTGGCAACACGCATGTCTTCCTTTTATGAATTTGTTAACACAGAAAACGTTCTCTCCTTTGAGAGTCTTGGAGTCCTTTGTGCAGCAAGAAGAAAAAATGGTCAGTGGCACAGAGGGGTGATACAGCAGCTACTTCCTGATAACAAAGTGAAGGTGTGGTTTATGGATTTTGGCAGCTGTGAAGCTATATCACCCAGTCACATTTTGAAGCTTCAACCAGAATTCAATTCTATGCCTGGGTTTTCATTCGCTTGTGCACTCTCGTGTCTCAACGATCAGGAAGAAACTGTAAGACATAATCAACTAGAAATTTTTAAGGAGACACTGTTAAGGCAAAGTCCTATTTATGTCCAGATTGATCTTTTCAATGATGAGGAATGCTTGTATTATGTTACATTGCATAAGCACTCTATAGTGAATACTGAACACCTGCCTCAGGAAGATGATGTGGTCCCACAGTGTTGTCCTGTTAACAAGGAACCTTTTTACACATGCAGGGACACAACTTCTGGGGCCAGTATGGCATTTTCTGAATGTAGTTTCAGGAATACGTTAGAGTCAGGACATTCTTCAGATGAAAGGGTCTCTCCTTTAGTATGCTGGCCTTCAAAAATACCTTTCAAAACAACAGAAATGGAAATAGATTCTATCTGTCTTGCTTTTACAGTGCATGTTTTGAATCCATCAAGATTCTGGGTTCGAACTAATGATTGTCGAGATTCATTTGAAGCCTTGATGAAAAAAATAGCAGATGCATATGATGTAGATGAAACTGATGATAAGATTTTGAAAAACCCAGAACCTGGAAAGCTGTGCTGTGCCCGGTCTGGTCAAGATAAGCATTTCTACAGGGCTGTTATCGTAGAAGTGAAAAACAGAAGTGTTGCCGTTGGTTTTTTGGATTTTGGGAATACTGAAATAGTGCCTCTTTGTGATGTGAGAATTTTGCTCCCTGAGCTTCAGGAATTACCAGCTTTAGCTATATATTGTTCACTTGCTAATGCATTGCCAATTGAAGACGTGTGGCTGAATAAAGATAGCAACTTTTTTGAAAACATTGTGGCAGGCAAAGTACTCAGACTCCACCCCACTGCAAAAAAAGAAAATCAGTACATTGTCCATGTACAGTGTGAGAATGGCCCAGAGCAAGGTGATGTTCTCCAACTTATGGTTCAGGCTGGACATGCAGGATGTTGGGAAATAAAACAAGATCCACTGCTGAAAGTAATCAGTGTTTACACAGAACATAAAACTGAAAGAGCAAATATTAAATCTTGTACTCAGGAGAACAAAATTGTGACATGTAACAATGCTGGTCAGAATAAGAAATTATTGAAGATTCATCATGTTATAAAAGAGTCTGGTTTTAGTTCAATGCAGACAGAAAGCTCACTTTTCAATAAATGTGAAATAACATTTGAGAAAACTGACATCCAGAAGACTTATAAGGTGTTTACATTTGAACCGGGAACTGTACTTGATGTGGTGTGTTCTCATAGTTTTTCTCCAGGTCACTTTTCATGTCAGATCAAGAATAAATTGCCAGAGCTAAATAACTTGATGGAGCGAATTCAACTTTATTATAATGCTCAAAACACCCCATATGAAAATGGACACATTGCCTGTGTTGTGAAACATTCTCAGAATGGAAAGTGGTACAGAGCTGCAGTATTGAAACATTTATCAACAACTGAAGTTAATGTTTTATTCGTAGACTATGGCAACTGTGAAAAGGTTTTGCTGAAAGACCTTCGAGCTATTATTCCAGATTTTCTGACACTGGAAAGTCAAACATTCACATGTTGTCCTAATATAGTCGCTAAATCCTTAATCTTTGACCCATTCAGCTGGTCTGAGAAGGCATATAGTGATTTCCAACATTTTATCTCATCTTCCAATGAGCTACTGACTTGTACAATTACTGCACTAATTGTGAAGAGTCCTCATTATCTATATTATGTGGTTGAGTTGCGGACTCCATTTACTAGTTTACAGCAGTTTCTCTTAGAACGTGGTCACATACAATTTGACTCTTTTGAATTTGCAAGATCACTCACACCATTTCTCTCTTTGCATAGTTTCTACTATTCACTTTTTAATATAAAAATTGGAAATGAAGAGGAGGTGTGTGTGAGCCATATATGCAGCCCTACAGAATTCTATTGCCAGCTTACTAGAAATGCAGAGGATATAGACAAGCTGTTGAAAAAAGTTACAGAGATTATCCAAATGACAAATCGTACAGACGAAATAAGCACTAAGATATGCTTGGCCAAGTACTTTGAAGATGGCCTCTTCTACAGAGCTTTAGCATTTCCCGTGGAATCATCAGATTACTATCAAGTTTACTTTGTGGACTTTGGGAATAAACAGTTAGTAGCCAAAAATGAATTGGTTGCTATTCCAGAACATGCTTCAGAATTATTCTTCACCCCTATGCAAGCTATTCGGTGTTATCTGTCAGATTTAAAAGATATAGAAATCCCACTTGAAATAAACAAGTGGTTTGAAAAGAATTACTTGGGGGAAAATCTGAAAGCAGTGATAGTGTCTAAAGATTCTGATGGGCAGCTTGCTGTGGAATTGTATGATAGAGATCTACAAATAAATAGGAAGATAAAAGAATTATTAAAGCAAAATAAGTGTAACAAGGACCTAAAAGTTATAAGCAAGGGTAGAGAGAAATCAGCCATGAAGAAGAAAATTATACCTGAAGTAAAGTTAAATGAAGATCGAGCAAATGTTAAAAATAAAGTTAAAATGAACAGAAGTTCAGAAAACAATGCAAGTGGTGAGAAATTCTATAAATCTGGAAAAGAAATCCTTGTTCTTCAGAAACAGCCAGTAAGGCTCCCACTAAAATCAAAAAAGGCAGAAATGCTGATTCAAGGAGTTAATCGCCCTAATAAGAAATTAGATGTGCATGAAAATAAGACGACTGAATCACTTGTACTGCCATTAAGCTCGCCTAAACAAGAAAGGAGTAGCGCTTGTAGGGAAAAGTACTCCAATCTTAAGCAACATCCTATTAAAGCAAATTCCAAAATTTTAGGTTACATTTCCTTTGTAACAAATCCATTAAGTTTCTATGTTCATTGTGCAGAGCATGAAGATATGATTGTGAACCTTGCTGAGAAACTGAATGAAGGCATGCTGACTCTAGAACCAGAGACAGTTGCTGATCTTGAGATAGGTGATGTTGTTTTAGCACAGTATGAACTTGACTGTTGCATATATAGAGCTGTTGTTAAAGAGATTAAATCAGAAGAGTGTTTTGAAATAGAGTTTATTGATTATGGTAACACATCAACAGTGAATTCATCAAAAATCTACAAGATGGAAAAGGATTTTTTAAAATTTCCAAGACTCAGTATACATTGTTTTCTTAGCAAAGCCAAAGATAAAAGTTGGAGTAGGGATGCTGCTGCCTACTTGTCCAGTAAAATAGATGATCAGCTGCTTGTGTTTGAGTTTTTGCAACAGCATGACCAGCAGTGGGAGATCAATGTGTTCTGTAACGGTGTATCTATAATAAGTGAGTTAATGCAAAGAGAGGTCAGCATAAATTTAGAGAAAATACCTGTGATAAGTCATCATCAGATCTCATCACAGCCTTTAATATCAGGTGCTGATATTTGTAAAAATTGCCCAGCTGAAAAAACAGAACATGAAAATATGTGGCAAAGTCTGTCTCAAATTCCCTACCAAAAAATAAAACCTGGACAGAAAGAAATAGGCGAAATACAGTATATGTCAAGAAATGGAAACTTCTATGTAATATTGAATAAGGATGCACAAATACTTGTTGATTTAAGTGTGATGGCTGCTCAGGAAGCTAGAAAGAACTTTTCAGTTGCAGTAGAAAATATTGCAGAAGGATTAGAATGCCTGACAAAATCTCAGGAAACCTTGAAATGGTATCGCTCTGTAGTTGTTAAAAAAATTTCAAATCAGCATATGTTGGTATTTTTCATGGATTTGGGAAAACTTGAAATTGTGTCAATACATGATGTACGGATGCTGAGTGGCAAGACCAGAAGTGTTCCAAGGAATGCGGTGCTTTGCAAATGGATTTGGATAGAAAATGTGGGCAGTCTGTTTTATGAGACTATGGCATCAATTTTAAAACAGCATATTATAAAGTTCCTATTTCTTAAATACCTCGAATTGGCTTCTATTTGGGAAGTAGATATTTTAATAGATGAGATTCTGCTTTTGGAATATTGGAGTCAACACTTTTTGCATAACTCTTTAGAGAGATCCAATATATCAGAAAATTTACTGATAGATAAAACAGTGCCAGAATTATCATTCAGACCACATTCAGTTGTGTGGACATCATTCCAGACGAATAGACAGTATGCTGGATTTATCACATCAGTCACTGACCCCTCAGACTTCTACATTAAATTAGAAGATTCCTTTAAAGATTTGCACACATTGTTTATGCTACTGTCCAGCCTTCCAGAAAACCTGCCACCAATGCCAGAGAAGTTCATTGTTCCTGGTGCCTGCTGCTTGATGAAAACTGAGGCTAATGCAGAATGGAACAGAGTTGAAGTTTTTGAGATCTCCAGAGTTTCCAATATGTTAATACTTACTTTTGTTGATGATGGATTATCAGGTTCCATTCCTATCTCTGATATCCACAAGTTGAAAATTATCCCAGAAAAGCTGCTTAGCTTACCACGATTAACTTATCCTTCTTGTTTGTTTAGAGTGTCACCTGCTGGTGGAAATAATTGGAATTATGATGCAAAACTTAAATTTCTAGAATTCTTGAGGAGAAAAGATCTCACATTCCAGTTCAGAAGGCACCACCATGGACTAAAACTAGGGGTAGATGTTTTCTGTGAGCAAGACAATGCAGCAGACACATTGGTTTCTTCTGGTTGTGCAGTGTATACCACAACAGATTCTTTTGAGTCAATTCATTGTTCAAACACTGGCTTCTTGAACTCACAAAATCTTTGTGACCTGTCTCAGGCATCTGATCAGAAGAACTCTAATGCAGGAAGTTTATTGTCAAATCTACAAAAACTAGATTTGCCTTTCAAAAGTGTTGGTGATGACATTTCAAGAAAGAATCCTTCCAAAAAACAACGTTCCAAGAAAAAAAGAGACCAGAAGACATTTCCTTGTGATTACAGAATAAATGATGGAATTTGGTTTAATTTTGACAAAGGGGTATTTGACCATCTTTGTAACAGAAAACAAACTGCTGTTTCTGAGCTGACTACCAAGATTGCGAAGATACAGGTTCACGAAGAGAGCCAAACACACAAATACTTAATGAGAGAGGTCAGTTTCAAATGTTTCTTAAAATGGCTTTTGCTCCTTTTGCCCATTTTAGTTGCCAAGTAAGACTGAACTCTGGAGAATTGTTTCTCAAGTTTTGTCTATAACAAGAGCAGTCAAAAGTGATAACTGTGTGGTTTGGTATATTGATATGTGGATTGTACCAAATTTCCAGAAAATAGCTAGGCAAACTGTGTGTGAGAGAGACAGGGAAGACAAAATTTATAGCACAACATGGAAAAATAGGTGCAGCTGAACCCAATTTATATACGGCCATTGATTTTTAGTATTACTTCTAATAGTGTCTCCAAGGCCCCATCCAAATTGGCATATGATGCAGTTTCAGAGTGCAGTTAAACTGCATTATATGCTAGTGTAGATAGGGCCCAAGTCAGGATTTTGCACAAGATAGGCTAGGGATGGATAAAAAGTAGATTAGGGTATAATTTGGTAAGATATGTCTAATTGTAAAACAACAGATTCATTGCTTTCAGTTGAACAGTAGCAATAACAATGTATTTGGGGCAGTTCAAGAACAGACATTGTTGTGAAATGACTGAGTTCAGTTTAGTGTTAATACTATAAATAATTTTATCTGCTCAGAATGATCTCCAGAGAGCCTTGTTCTTTAATTCTAATAGCATCCACGTGGTTCTGGCTGATTATTCTTAGCGTTCTCTTTAAAAACCAGATGTAGATCTGACAAATCTACTGTCAGATCTGCTATCCCTAAGGAGAAAAACTGCTTTCTAAACAAGTGGGTTGGGATGAAACATTAATTCAGAAGGCCTGAGTGCTTCCCCCTCTCTTCTCCATATGTTACACTTCTTAACCTCTCTCCTCTACTTTGCAGGAATCGATCCAAGTGCCTGCAGACAGGTCCTCTGGAAGTTTTTATTTCTGAACACTACCTTAGAAATTAAACATAAACAATTTCAGGTAGGTTTGAGAAAATAAAACTAAACAGCAAGATCTGTTTGAAACATACCCTGATTCTTGAGAAAGTCTTTGGAAAAGTTATTACTTAATATTTAATAAAACAATTTTTGCTCTATTTGATTCCTTCTCCCACCAAACAAAACCTAGTAAACAAATGCAGTTTGTACTTCTGTTTATATGTTTTTCTTCTCTGATTTTCTTTCCAGGTAAAAACCTGGTTGAAAGGATTTGCAGTATTGGAAACAAGTAATCGTTTTGGACATCAGTCAACTAATCAACTGTTTTACAGGGAAAAATGCCAGTGTTTGCTATGTAAATATTCCAGCATACTCAATAAGATTTTAAGAAAAAAATCTATGAACTTGAAATCTCAATGAAGTATTGCTACCAGTTTTTCTTCCATTGTATTGAATCCTTTCTGACTTAATTGTGCTGTTTATCAGTTTGTTGAATATTGATTAGTTTTTGAAATAATAGAGGAAGGGAATGCTATATTTGTTTCTTACTGCCTCCTGTGATATTGGTGGACATAGGCTAATCTTTTTTTAAATCCCTAATGATGGTTGGTCATTGTCTATACTTTTAAAAATGGACAATAACAATCAACTAGTTTATGAAACACGCCACTAAATTGTACTTGTTAGATATACTGTGATAGGCTGTTGCTGAAGATGGAATTGCTTGTACATAAGACTACATAAGAAATGCAGTAGTAAGAGAAGCAACAGCCTGTGTCTTGATTCCTGAGATTTTTGGATTTTTTAAGCACAGTTGTATACTCTTAAATACTCTCCTGCATTAAGAACGTAGTCCCATGCCTTACAAAATGTCATGACGTAATTGATCTGATACAATTTAACTACAGTATTTAAATCTTTTGACTCCTATTAACAAGTAATTTTATTGCTTGTTTTAAATTTATTGTTAGTCACCATTGTTCCCTGTATTGGGGGAAAGGTGAGATAAAAATAAAGTCAATAAATAAAATTACTGTAAAATACAGATCAAGTTACAAATTCTCACATGTTTTGACATTTTTAACATTCCCCTTCTCAGGTGACTAGGAATAATCACATATTAACTGAGTACAGATATTAAAAATCTAGCTACAAAACATTAATATACATGAATGTAATATATGTTGATATGTTTATCAGTAAGATATTTGATATATCTTGTATACTAGGACAAAGTTTCTCTAAATTATCCAGCACATTTTATTGCATATGTGTCATATGGAGTTTATATATTTAGTTATAAGAGAGGCCAGTGCTGAATGTTCATAAAGGCATTTTATGTGCTCCCATAAATGGTAATTTTGTAAATGTTAGACATTCATTTATTTGTTTACTATTTGATTGTCTTTGTGGATTTGTCCACAACTACATTTGAAAGGGGAAGTGCCGCTTAAGGCTTGATAGATTTCTGTTTGAAAACACCCCCATCCTGAGCTTATTAGAGCTGGTTTATTTTTATTTATGTTATGTATTTACTTTATTTTTTTATCTTGATTTTCTCCTGATACAGGGATTCATGGCAGCTAGCAATAAATGTAAAATAAAAATGGCAATTAAATAGTTTTCAGCAATCCTACACACAAATGTGATTCATATACCTATCTAAGGACCTCATCACAAAGGCCCATGAATTTGCCTTACATTGTAGCGAATCCACGGGGTCCCAGTGGAGGGCGTGGAGAACCCGTTGCTCCATGCCCCACATTGTTCAACTTACCCCAACCCCCATCTCATGGCGATGAACGTTGCTTCCTGGCTTCTCCCCATTGCCTTGAAGGCAACACGGGAAGCTTCCGTGTTGCTGCGGCAGCGGCATTTGCCCCGTGTGCTACCCTTTCCCAACAGAGCCTGGCCAGAAGTACACGTGCATTATGTAATGGGCTTTGTCCTGAAAGGAGAGAGCAAGCAGCATACGAAGGGCAAAGTAGCCTATCTAATGAGGTGGTAAATCTACATAACTCATTGACTTGTGATGCATCTATCTAAATCATAATATCACTGACCTGTTGTCACAGACAGAACGCCACCAGATAAAGTTCAACACAGTTTATTAAAGTTACAGAACTAAAAAGTGCCCGTATGAAACAAAGGACTAGGCAAACACTTGCCTTCAGTGTAAAAGATACACAAAAAAGACTCCGCTAATACCTAAAGCGGTTCAAAAGATAAACCGGATTAAATGGGAGTTTAATCCGGGTTAAACAGAAAATGCTTACTTCAGCCCGGCAATTTAAACAAACAAAAGTTGATAAAGACTCAAAGAAACATAAAAAGCTGGCAGCAGATTCCTCTCTGCTACTCGAAAGCTGCAAATGAGTAACTAAGGTTGTTACTCCTCCGTGCAACAAACGGGATCCGGATCCAAGCACATCAATCAGGGTAGCAACGGTCAGCAGGGTCCCAGTCCGGTCCGAGGTCGAAAGCCAGGTACAGAGGTCTTTAATTCACCAATTCCACCGAAAGCCACAGAAGGGGTAGTCCGAGGTCGTAGTCAGTCAGTCCGTCCAGCGTCAATCCAGAGTAGGCAATTAATGTCCGTCAAGAAGACGACGGAGGTCCAAGCTAATAAGATTAAACACAGGTTGCACAACAAAAGCCCACACAGTTCCTCCCGCCGTCTATGCCCAGTGTCCTTGGTAACTTACGTATTCAGCAAGCGAAACACACCCGTCTTCAGGAAATTCCCAACAAGAGCCCAAGCGTTCGTCCAGATTACCTTGCCCAACGCAATTAGCCCTGGATTCAAAACCCCATTTTATGCCAGTTTACAACTCCTCATCGCTGTCAGCTGTTACCCTAATTCCAGGTGCCTCATCATCCTCATCAGAGCTAAAACACCTTTGACTACGCCCCACAGCATCCCCAGCTGTGGATCCCGTTCCATCCCTCCAACTTGTCCACGGATCCGATCCTGCAACCCGCCAGTCGCCTCCCACACTACCATTGCCGGTGAGACCCAAATCCTCCCTCACACGAGTCCATTCCATGTCATCCTCCTCTGAGCTAACCACCTCTTCCTCCATTCCCTCGGTAAAACCCTCAAAGGAGTCTTCGTCTGTTGGTTCTGCAAATAAGTCCCGCAGCCGTTTCCTTTCTCGCTCCTCAAGAGAGTCTGACTCTCGAGGAGTCTTACGACCACGTCTCCCAGTATCGGAGCCATAAGGCTCAACCATAACACCTGTTTTAAGCAGTGCCTCGAAATGATGAATAGAAACTGTTAATTCTGACAGTTGTATTTCATCTGTAGGGCTTCCCATGCAACAAATCTTAACACCAAAGAAGAATATGGGCATTTGGTTTTTGTTTAAACTTCCTGTATAAACTCAAACTGTGTACTGGTATAATCTCATATGACTTGAAAAATTCTGCTGTAGCTGAATGTCAATTTTAAAAAATGTATTAGGACACAATTGAATGTATAAAAGCATTAGTACATAGTACTAAAATATTTATGTTTAGCCTTTATAGCTCTGCTTAAATAAAAACATGTTCTAATTTTAATGATCTGAGCTACTTACGGCAATAACAAGAAATCTATAGTAAAAGTTGAGGTCTTCTTGCTTTTCATTAGGACACTATCTCTCTGCTTCTTCAAAGTTTTCTTGGTAGTAGAGATGAATAAGTATTTTAGAAATCGAGTGCTATAAATTTAATGAGGTCTTAAGGAGTCAGGAAGGTGGGTAATCTGTTCTATTGTCATATGGCCCAGAATATAGAATAAGATAGGTGCTTTTGTTATAATTGTTGATGCTATTTTAACATGAGAGCAGGATGGAATTGGCCTTGCCTTTTTTTTATCAGTGATGTGTACTTAACATTGATGCATAAGTCCCTGTAGGAATTCAAGGACCAACAGCTGGTGTGTGTCTGCACTAGATAAGATACAGTGCAAAGCATGCTTAAATATTTTGCATCCATTTTCTCTTCACTAAAGTAGGTTATAGAATACAACTATACTCACAATATGTAAATACAAAATTGCAGAAGGAAACAAGATAATAATTTATTTCAAGTACGTCAAAGTACACAACAGTAAATAGTAGCTGTACAATTCAAAGATTAGTTAAAATGATGTTTGAATTAATCAAAAGCTTTCTGAAAGTCATATTTTGAATATTTAAGGAAAACGTTCTGTAGAAATAGTGGGCACATTCAAGTTACTTGTTGACTTATGGTGATCCTATGGATTTCATAGGGTTTTTCTAGGCAAAGAGTATTCAGAGGTCATTTTTCTGTTTCTTTGTCTGAAATATCATCTATAGCACCTATTATTTGTTGGTGGCTTCATCTTAGTCAGGGTGTCAAACTCATCTTCACTGAGGGCCACATCAGCGTTATGGTTGCCTTCAAAGGGCCAGTTGCAATTGTAAGACTCTTATAAATGTAACTATGTTGCGTTGACATGGAAAACCTCATGGGCCACATAAAATGATGGTCAGATTCAGCCCATGCATCTGGCATGTGTGATCTAAGTACTATCTGGGGATAATCTTGCTTAGCTTCCAAAACCAGATTGGATTTTGGAAGGATTTTAGGGTGGTCAAACCCTAAAGAAGTGACACAGCTGCCAAAAAGGTGTTTTTGCTCTCTATTATGACCAAGTATAGCTCAGCAAGAGCAGCAAATGAAACAAGGCCTCTGTTGTTGAATAAATGTACCTGGAATTGAATCCAAAAATATTCTCCTCAGAAACTCATCAGAAAATAATGGCACAATGTATGTTGGCTATTATCCTTACGTTTTAAGATCATGCTTTAGGGACAGTGAATCCTTCCAGTAGGAAATAGTTCTTTGCTTGCATCTACAAAAGCTAGCAATGGCTTTCTGCACCTGTAGGGAAAGGAATTTGGATGTATTCTGTTGTGGGACATAAATGAAAATCTGGCTGTTCTTTTCTAGAAGTAAAGAAGTTAGGAAAATCCCTTTGATCTAATTCACTGCAGCTTTGGTATTGATTACATTGGGCAAGGTTGGGCTGAGCAATCACCCTCTGTTAAAATTATTGCTGGTTCTGAAGAAGGAGTGGTCGTCCTATACAGTTTTTTATTGTTTAAAGGGGCAATGTCATTTATTATTATTAGGCCACACAACCTATCCTGTGATGGCAATGTGCAGCAGGCATAAGCATGGTTGTCTGCAGTGTGGCATCTGTGATTTACGTTTCCCTTTCCTAGGGAGTCTGTGCTTTGGGCCAATTGGGGAGTGGCATGCAGTGGCCGAAGTGTGATTTCATTGGCTGCTAAGGCCAAGCAGAATGAAAAATGGGTTTCATTTTTGGATCCAATGGTACTGAACAATTACCAGCTGATCTCCAACCTCCCCTTCCTGGAAAAGGTTCTGGAGCGGGTGGTTGCCTCTTAGCTCCAGGGATTCCTGGTGGAGACTGATTATCTGGATCCAGCACAGTCCGGTTTCAGACCTGGTCATGGCACGGACACTGCTCTGATTGCCTTGGTGGATGACCTCCGCAGAGAACTGGATGGGGGAGTGTGTCCCTGTTGGTTCTCCTGTACATCTCAGTGGCTTTCAATACAATTGATCATGGTATCCTTCTGGGGAGGCTGTCTGGAATGGGTATCAGGGGCACTGCTTCTTGGAGGATTGCACACAGATGGTGAAGCTGAGAGACATCTGCTTGTACCACTGGCCCTTGTCCTATGGGGTCCCACAAGGTTACATTCTATCTCCCATGCTCTTTAACATCTACATGAAACTGCTGGGTGAGGTCATCCGGAGTTTTGGAATTGGATACCACCTCTGCGCAGATTACACTCAACTGAACTACTCATTTCCACCAAACTCCAAGGAAGCCCCCTGTCTTCTCTGTGTTGGACTGAATGAGGTCTAACAAGCTGAAACTTAATCTAGATAAGACAGAGGCCCTCCTGGTCAGTCGCACAGCCAGTTGGGGTATAAGGGTGGCAACCTGTGCTTGATGGGGTTACACTCCCCCTGAAGTCACAGGTCCACAGTTTGGGGGTCCTCCTGGACTCAGTGCTGACACTTGAAGCTCAGATGTCGGTGGTGGCTGGGAGGCCTTCGCACAATTAAAGCTTGTGCACCAACTGCAACCGTACCTCGAGATGTCTGACTTGGCCACGATGGTCCATGCGAATTATAGAGAGTGGACCACCCTCCTATAAAAACAGCTCCATTGGCTGCCAATAAGTTTCCAATCCCAATTCAAGGTGCTGGTTAAAGCCCTAAACAGACTGACCTTTGTGATCATATTGCTTACTACGAGCTTGTGGTGGAGGCCCTCCTCTCGCTCCTGCCACCATCTCAAATGTTGGTGGGGATGAAGGAAAGGGCCTTCTCGGCAGTGGACAACCGCCTCTGGAACTCCCTCCTGAGAGAAATTAGACTAGCCCCCACCCTGGGCACATTTCATAAAGATTTGAAAATCTGGTTATTTCAATGTGCGTTTGACTGAATTGACATAAATTGATGACTGTCTCTTACCCAGCTACTACACCTCTTCTGGTCCATTCAATAGAGTGTACAAGATACTGTGGTTTTACAACATTTGCCTTGCCTCCATTCTGAACAAGCTCACTGAGCCTGGCTATTAGTTCGGTTTGAAGTATGTTTTTAATGTATGTTATGTGCTTTATGATTTTATGTCTCATGTTTTAATGTATTTGTGTGGTTGTATTTTATTGTGTATTGGGCTTGGTTCCCATATGAACTGCCCTGAGTCCCTTCGGGGAGATGGGGCAGGATATAAGATTAAAGTTGTTGTTGTTGTTGTTGTTGTTGTTGTTGTTCGTTTGGGCTGGACATAGTTCTGTTTAAACTGGCTGCTTTTATGGCATTCGACTTCTGAGCACCAGTGCAGTAGATAACGACACTGGCAGCAGAGACAATGGTTTTGAAGAACTTGGTAGAGTTGACAGAAGGAAAGGCTACAAAGATAACGTCTGTAGTGAGCTGGAAGTTGTAGCAAGGGAGTTCCAAGGGAAGGAGGCAGCAGTGACAGAATTCTCGGTAGATTTGGCAGGCTGGATAGCCCACCTAGGTAGTATGACTGATAAGGCCACAGAAAGACCAGAACACCATTACTTCAATAGCCGTTTTATAGGCTAACCAGAGATCATCACTGGGGTGGGGGAGTCAGGGGAAAAGACCAATGGACTGTGGGTTTTATAAAAAGGGAAATATAGTATTTCCCTGCTACTATGTTAAAGATTACAGGGCTAGTTGACCAAGAAGGTGGTCCTGACCCTCTCCACACACACTTCATAATGTACAGGATAAGACATTCCAAGTTTGATCAAATGGGGAAGGGGTGGATAGTTTATTTGCGGGGCCTGCAGTGAGGGGAACTGTGCCTTGTAAGGATTTTGATGGGATCTCTATGCATTCACGGTGTAGACCAGGGGTCCCCAAACTTTTTAAACAGGAGGTCGGTTCACGATCCTTCGGACCGTTGGAGGGCCGGACTATAGTTGGCCACCGAGCAATAATAATTAATAACAACAACAACAATAATAAAGAGGGTTGGAAGAGACCCTTTGGGCCATTGAGTCCAATCCCCTTTTGCCTTTGTGTGCCAAAGGCACAAGCAAAGCACCCCTGACAGATGGCCACCCAGCCTCAATGCTAATAATAATAATATAATAATAATAATAATAATAATAATAATAATAATAATAATAATAATAATATAGTGGGTTGGAAGAGACCCCTTGGGCCATTTAGTCCAATCCCCTTCTGCCCTTGTGCACCGAAAGCACAAGTAAAGCATCCCTGACAGATGGCCACCCAGCCTCATGTTTAATAATAATAATAATAATAATAATAATAATAATAATAATAATAATAATAGTAAGGGTTGTAAGAGAAGAAGAGACCCCTTGGGTCATTTAGCCCAACCCCCTTCTGCCCTTGTGCCATGGGGGCCGGATAAATAGCTTTGATGGGCCGCATCTGGCCCCCGGGCCTTAGTTTGGGGACCCCTGGTCTAGACCCTAACCTGCTATTTTATACTAGGTAGGTTCTTCACTCATTTTCAGATGGTATCAGTACTAAGATTAGCTTTAAAATAGATGGGGCTGCGGTGGCAGAATGTAGATGCCATTATTTCAAAATCGGAACTGCTAATAGGCTTGCTGAGTGTGGAGTCCTAGTGGGGACTGTTATGAGGCTGGAGAGATAGAAGCTTGTGTACATTATATTGTTTATAATTTCGACAGGCTGTTTGTAGTGTATGTTTCTTTTATCATGCATGGTAAGCAGCAACAGTTTGGCAGACAGGAGGAGAGTTTACAAGAGGGAGAAGAGAGTAACTATGATTTGCGAAGTTTGGCAGGCAGGAAGAGAATTTACAAGAGGGGAGAGGAATTCTGTGTGTCTTGGGAAGAATGCAAGATGCATGTCAAGCAGCGAAATTCAATTAGACAAAAGGTCATTTGGGTATAAGAGTGGATTTTGTTAGAGCTGCAGTCATGAACACTTCAAGAAAAAGATTCCTGGGCACACCGGGGGGCAGGGGAGACTGGTTGCAACTGTTGCAAATTGGCTTTTTTGGCAGTTGGCATGAATGCTTTATGTGAGACTTAGAGTGGCTGTGCCCTCATGCACTCATAATGAAAAGTGGGAGTTCCTTTTGGGGATGAATGGGCTATGCCAGCGTTTCCCAAAGTGGGCACTACCACCCCCCGGTGAGCGCTGGAGCGATACAGGGGGGCGGTGATGGCACCTATTAGGACATGGGGCGGGGCCAGAGGAGGGGCGGGGCCTCTTCCCAAGTGCCGGAGACAGGGCTGAGCCCCTGAGGCACCTGTTAGGACACACAAGGGGCAGAGCTATAGGAGTGGGCGTGGCTTCTTCCCAAGAGCCTGAGACAGGGCTGAGAATCTTCTATACCTCTCCGGAGGCACTTGTTGGGACACAGTGGGCGGATCTAGGGAAGAAGGCGGGGCCTCCTTCCAAGAACCTGAGACAGGTCTGAGCCTCTGAGGTCTTTTAGGACTAAAGGGCGGGGCTAGAGGTGGGGGTGGGGCCTCTTCCAAAGAGCGCGAGACAGGGCTGAGCCTCTATATACCTCCCCTGAGGCACTTGTTAGAACACAGGTGCAGGGTACAGAGGTTCAGCCCTGTCAGGCACTTGGGAAGAGGCCCCGCCCCCTCCTCTATCCCCACCCCCTGTGTCCAGAACAGGGATAAAAGCTCAGCCCTGCCTCAGAACTCGTAACTCCGCCCATCCCAGTCTTGGCCACGCCCACCTCCCCCTCCCAGCCCTGCATCTTGCGCTTGGGGAGAGGCTCAGCCCCGCCCTCTTGAGCAGGAGCCACGCCCACCCCTCTAAGCCATGTCCCCCTTTCCAGGGGGCACTGAGTCATTTTTTCTAGAAAGGGGGCGGCAGGCCAAATAAGTTTGGGAACCACTGGGCTATGCAGTGGAGGCAGTCCATGCTTCCCCAAGGAGCAGGCATCTTTACTGCACCCCCAGGTGGCAGGGGAAATATTTCAATGCAGGTATAGTTGCCCACATGGCTACTTCCCTTGTCATTCCATGGTTCCAGTTTGCGGGCTGGAGTTTTAGTATCATCAATCAGCAGGTTGGCTTGTACCTGGATTTGGGACCCTTGTGTTTGAGCCAAGCCCACCATAGCTGTAACCAATGAAGCTGTGATCTTTTTAATTCTAAAGAAGACAAAATGAGAGTCTCTCTCTGACGAATTTTTTTTCCAGTATTCCAGTGTTTAGCATAACTTAAACGTTCAGTTGAGCACTTTATAATAGAGATTCGGCATCCAAAACGAGGTTGGGGGGTTAAGCAAAGTTCCTAAAATAATGCGAAACAAATACAAGATATTCCTTTCTAGTGTCTTCTTCTCTGACATATTTGAAATCTTATTGATTACTAAATAAAAATTTATATGCGGGGGGAGGGGAGGTAATTGCCTCCAGGTTGCCCCTTCCTTCTAGAACTACACCCCTTCATTACTATATCATGTGCCAGGCTTACAAAATTCTCCCCTTTGAAGCACTCATTGTTACATGTGGGCCACAGCTGTTTAAAGGGTGCTAGCCCAATCCCAGTGGAGACCCAGGCACCATCTGAAGCACTCTTACTCCATGTGTACTGCCAAGAAAAGGCTGTGGACCATATGAGCTGGAACTCTTCATGGTAGTGGAAAGAAGCCTAATGGCTCTTAATGAGTTGTCACAATGTGTGGTTCTTTTAAGGAAAATGTCTACTTGATTTACAATTAGAGTGCTGTATTTTTATTTGTAATATTTTCAATGCATTTGATTCTTCATATGTTTTCAATTGCTGTATTTAATGGTCAAGTTACTGGAACCCTTGGAGATGCGATGGGTTAAATCCTTGTGTCGGCAGGACTGCTGACCAAAAGGTCGCGGTTCGAATCTGGGGAACAGGGTGAGCTCCTGTCTGTCAGCTCCAGCTCCTCATGCAGGGACATGAGAGAAGTCTCCCACAGTATGGTAATACATCAAACATCCAGGAATCCCCTGGGCAACGTCCTTGCAGACAGCCAATCCTCTCACACCATAAGCAACTTGCAGTTTCTCAAGTTGCTCCTGACATGAAAAAAAATTGTCAAGTTTAATTTTACTGTTGATCTTAATATTGATTATTAATGAAGTGCTCAACAACAATAACTATTATTTTTATTGTCTATGGCACTTTACTTATATTAATCTACATGAAGCAGAATGGACACAAGGAAAGGACTGCTAATGACATCAGTATGCTGCCTTGGGTTCCACTCTGAGGGAAAGGTGGCATACAAATGCATAAATAAAAATAAACAGACTGGCAGTGAAAGCTGAGAAGGTGGCAATAAGAGGAACAACAGCAGTCTTGCCATTTGCCCATTGTCTCCATGTTTATTTACTACTAGCTTGGGGACCCAGCAGTGCCCGGGTTATTAGAAGAAGGCGCTATTTGTTTTGGGATGTTAGGAAATATCACTTAAGTTTGGTCCAGATCCATTGTCGGCTGGGTCCAGTGCTGTCTGGATAATTGTGAACTACAACTTCCAGATTCCCAGGACAATTACCCCCAAAGCAGGCCTGTATGCACAATTGGTCATGTTGGGTCTGTGTGCCAAATGTGGTTCACATCTGATGTCAGCAGGGGTCAGTACATGCTGGATGCAGGTGAACAATAACTCCCAAAATCAAAGTCCATTTCCCTAACCCCCTGCAGTATGTTTAGTTGGTCATGGGGCTTCTCTGTGGCAAGTATGATCCAGATCCGTCATCGGTTGGGTTCAGTGCTGTCTGGATAAGAGTGAACTACAATTCCCAGAGCTAAAGGTCAATCTCCCTGAAACCCTGCCTGTATGCTCAGTTGGGCATGATGGGGCAGTGTGCCAAGTTTGGTCCAGATCCGAAGTCGGCTGGGTTCAATGCTGTCAGTTTAAGGGTGAACTAGAACTCCCAGAGCCAAAAGACAATCACCCTGAAACCCTGCCTGTATGCTGAATTGGGCATGATGAGGTAGTGTGCCAAGTTTGGTCCAGATCTGAAGTCGGCTGGGTTCAGTGCTCTCTGTATAAGGGTGAACTACAACTCCCAGAGCAAGAAGTGAGCGAAGCTACTTGGTCCATCCTCCCCCATGTGCCCAAGGACATAAAGGGGTTCATGGGGGTTCTGTCTGCCAAGTTTGGTCAAGTTCCATCACTGGTGGGCTTTGCAGTGGCCTGTGGGAGTCGTAACGATTGAAAGTACTACAAATCCCATCTCCCATGGTCCATCGTCCTGCAAACGGCATCAGGACGTAAAGTGCGCCATGGGAGTTAAGTGTGCCAAGTTTGGTCCATGTCAGTGATTCCTGGCGGTCACAGTGGCCTGTGATAGCGGCGTCCAATCAGAAAGCTGGCACATACACCGCCCGCCTGGCGCATACACCGCCCGCCACATACAAACATTGACTTTTATTATATACTAGCTTGGGGACCCAGCGGTGCCCAGGTTATTTAAAAAAGGCATTGTTTGCCTGTGTTCAAAGTTTAGTCTAGATCCAGTGTCAGCGGGGTTCAGTTGGTGCAGGGAACTACAATTTCCATATGGAAGTCCCATTGTCCTTGGTCTATCCCCCTCCCAACACCGCCCGGCTGTAAAGTAAGTCATGGGGGCTCTATGTGTCAAGTTTGGTCTTGATCAGACATTGGTGGGGGTCACAGTGGTCTCGGGAAGTGAGTGAAGATACTGTAAATCCCATCATTCATGGTGCATTGTTCCTCAAACCGCAGCAGGACATAAAGTGGGTGATGGGGGTATGTTTGCCAAGTTTGATCTTGATCAGTCATTGGTGTGGGTTGCAGTGGTCTGAGGAAGTGAGTGAAGGTACTGTAAATCCCGTCTTCCCTGGTCAGTTGTTCCCTCAAATGTCAGGAGGACTTAAAGTTGGCCACATTGCACTTGTGTGTCAAGTTTGGTACAGTTTCATCATTCATGGGCATCACAGTGGTCTGTGGGTGTGATGTCCCATGGGCCTCGGAGTTCTGACCCCAGCGCCATTATGGCTCATGATGACGACAACATGGGTTTTTTGCCGCCTCAGCAGGAGATGGAGTCATTCCAGATGCCTGTTGTTGACAATTCTTGCCAAGAGCCCATTAAAACGGACCTTGAACAAGCTTTTCCCAGCGCCTCTCCCCCCTTCGCGAGAAAAGAGTTCTATGCGGCGAGTCGGAGTCAAAAAGAACAAACAAGGAGAAGCACCAGATTAGCAGTCAGACAGGACGATAATTAGCTAAGTTTCCCCTGGGAATTTGCAGGGAGGAACGCATCTGGATGAAGTTGTGTTTCGCTTCTCTTTCCCTTGGGAAAGGAAGCTCTGGACACCTGCTTTGCAGGAAGATTGAGGTTCGTTAAAAGTTCCCCGCACCGAGGAATCAGTGCGGAGTCAACAGATCAGCTTCAGGATTAACTTCGGTTCCAGCCTAGTGTGGACTGCGTTTTAAGTCTGCAACTCCAGTTTCCTTGCCTTGCTTTGCCTTGGCTTGCCAAGTTTTCATGAACTATCTCATCGTGTTTCCAGCTTTACATCTTATGCCAAGTATTTAGCCTTGTTTCCAGTTCTTGTCTTGGATTTACTTTGAACTTTAGAAATACTTTGGACGTTTTCCCCACTCTTCTGTTTGGAAGTAGAGTGTGTTTCGGTTTGGGATTATCACTTTGAACTCTAATATTAAATACTGGACAATATATTTCTGGACTATATTTGACCTTCCCTGAAAGGTCTATTGCTGGACTACATTTTCTATTTGTTTTTATTCTACTATAATATTTCCTTAATAAAGATATTAGATTGTTATTGGCCTCAGTGTATTGGTTCTAGTGTTCCACTGCCTGGGCGTGACAGGGAGGTGAATTGGATGAAGGTACTGCAGATCCCATCATCCTTGGTGCATTCTCCTGCAAACCACACCAGGAGATAAATTGTGTCACATTGCACCTGTGTGTCAAGTATAGTACAATTTCATCTTTCGTGGGTATCACAGTGGTCTGTGGGAGGTGAATCGGGTGAGGGTACTGCAAATCCCGTCATCCATGGCCCACCCTGCACCAAACCAGACCAGGGCGTAAAGGGGTCCACATTGCACCTGTGTATCAAGTTTGGTACAGATTCGTCATTCATGGGAATCACAGTGGCCTGTGGGAGGTGAATTGGATGAAGGTACTGCAAATCTGATCATCCTTGGTCCATCCTCCCCAAAACTGCTGCAACATATAAAGTGTGTCATTTGGGATATATATATATATCACATTTGGTTCAGTTCTGTCATTTGTAGCAGTTGCTGTGGTCTCAAGAAGTGAGTGAACGTAGTGCATGTCCCATCATCCTTGGTCTATCCTCCCCCAAACTGCCCCAGGACTTAAAGGGGTTCATGGGGGTTCTGTGTGTGAAGTTTGGTCCAGTCCTGTCACTGGTGGATATCGCAGTGGCCTGTGGGAATCGTAGCAATTGAAAGTACTTCATATCCCATCACCCATGGTCCATCATCCCACAAACGGCACCAGGACATAAAGCGCATCATGGGGTAGGCTGTCTGCAATTGTGGGAGTTGGAGTCCAAAACACCTGGAGGGCCCAAGTTGGCCCGTGCCTGGTTTAAAGGCTTTCATACAATCCTAGAGTTAGAAGGGGCGCCCAAAGGCCATTTAGTCGAACCCCCTTCTGCCATAGAGGAAGACACCATCCAAGCCCTCCCAACAGATGGCCATCCAGTCATAAATACGATTGGGAGGTGAACTACAACTCCCACATGCAAGTCCATCATCCATGGTCCATCCCACTCCAAACAGTGTCCGGATGGTCATGGGGACTGTATGTGTCAAGCCTTTTACAGTGAGTAGGCCGAAGCCTGCTGGTGGTAGTTTTTTGCCTCAGTAAAAACTGAGGGGGGGGAGTAAACCATCCTTAAAAGGAAAGATTAAAAAGATAGTCATTATTTTCTCTTTAGTGTGCTGTGAATAGTACTGTGTCCCAATGAGCCAGGGAAAAGCTGCCTTCTTTGGAACAATATTGAGGAGGGAAGATGGCGTCCTGTTTTGGGGCCTAGCAGGGCCTAGCAGCCTGCAAAGGCCGAGACATGTCAGTAGAAGCGCTGAAGGGGGGTGAGGTGAGGGAGTAGAAGTTTTCATAAACATATCCGCAACCATTGTTTAAAAGGAAGCATTAAAACATAATTATTTTCCATCATTAGTTGGATTCAGAATGCTGTGAATGTGTGAGTGAACTATAATTCCTAGCACCCGTCAATTAAAAAGAAATAGCCCCTTCTCGTTGCTGACCTAGCAACCTGAAAGATAGTTGCATCTGTCATGTGAGACATAAGGTACCACTTATAAAGTGGGGAGGCAAATTTAACTAATTTATGACGTTGGAATGAGGAAATGCTGTCACAGTGGATGTCTCGGTTCTATGTGTATGTGGGCATTGAATGTTAGCCCTATGTGTATATAATGTGAGTCCCCTTCGGGGTGAGAAGGGTGGAATATAAATACTGTAAATAAATAAATAAATAAATAAATAATGTTGCCTAAGTACCTGATGTTGCCTGGGTTCATTTGGTAAGGATATATATTAGAAATAGGCATTTTTGGATTTTAAGAATAAAGCTATTTGAAAATGCATAACCATATAAACAGAACCATTTGTATATATATAAACAGATCACATTATATACATATAGGGTATACACAGACGCAGAGGCAATTTAACCTTCTCCTGAGGAGATGTTCGATTCTGGCCACTGGGGGGAACAGCTGCTTCATCATCCACTGTGATGGCACTTCCTCATTCCAATGTCCTAAATTAGTTAAATTTGCCTTCCCACTTTATAAGTGGTACCTTATTTCCTACTTGATGTGGTGCTACTTCCATCAGCCCAAGATCAACCTATTAAGCATGAAAAGGCATCGTTAAAAAGATAATAACGATGTTCTCTGCTGTTTTTTGAAGAAAGTAGGGCCTTACAAAGAAGATGAAAGCTGCCTTCTTTTGAGCAATGCTGAGAAGGTAAGATGGCATCCTTCTTTTAGGCCTAGCAGCATGGGGCCAGCCTGGAAGGCCTCAAACATGTCAGCAGAGGGGCCAAAGGGGCCAGTGGTGGTTGGGTAAGGTGCGGGGGGGAATAAAAGTTTTCATAATGACAGCAAAGATTAAAAAGATAGTGAATTTTTTCTCTTCAGTCTGTTGTGGAAAGTACTGTCTTACCTTGTAGAAGGAGAGTTCTGGCAATGGCCCAGGCAGAACCTGCCATCTTTGGAGCAATTTTGAAGAGGCAAGACGGCGTCCTCTTTTGGGCCTAGCAGTATGGGGCCAGCCTGCAAGGCCTTAAACATGTCAGCAGAGAGGCCAAAGGGCCCAGTGGTGGGTGGGTAAAGTGCGGGGGGGGGGGGGGGAATAAAAGTGTTCATAATGACAGCAAAGATTAAAAAGATAGTCTTTTTTTCTCTTCAGTCTGTTGTGGAAAGTAGATATAGTAATGTAAATGTAAAGTTTTTTATTATCAGTTTGCACAGTTGGCCATGTTGGGTCTATTTGGTCCAGATCCGTTGCCAGTGAGTTCATGGATCCTAGGGGTTATGTGTGTCAAGTTTGGTCCAGGCCTGGCCTTCCTGGTGGTGGCAGTGGTTTTTGATTACAAAACTGTAGGCCGAAGGCTGTTAAGTGTACCAAAGCTAGCGTTGTTCTGAGGAGAGGGAGTAGGCCGAACGAAGCTAGTTGGTAGTAGTTTTTGCCTCAGGGGTCCCAGTGGCCTGTGAAAGTGGAGGCCAATCAGAAAGCTGGCCCATATTCTGGCTGGCCAATCAGACAGCTGGCCCATATTCCGCCAGGCCAATCAAAACGCGAGCACATACTCCGCCGCATACAAACATTCACTCTTATTATATACTAGCTTGGGGGCCCGGCAGTGCCCGGGTTATTAGTAGCGGATGTTGAGTTGTTTTGGATATTATGAATGGGCCCATTGATGCAGATCTATGGCCGATGGGGTTTGCAGTAGTTTCTGGATGGGGTGAAGGTACTGGAAATCCCATCGTCTGTGGTCAATCCTCCCAAAAACCTCAGCAGTATATAAGAAGAGTCATGGGGGTCTGTGCCATCTTTGGTACAGATACATGACTGAGGGGGTTAGGAATAGTCTCTGGATGTGGGTGAAGGTACTTCAGATCCTATCATCCATGTTCCATTCTTCACCAAATTCTCCAGGGTTGAAAGTCATAGGGAGTTTGTGTTCCAAGCTTGGTCCTAGTCTGTCATTGGTGGGGGTTGTGTGGTCTGTAAAGCAGGTGATGGTACTGCAAATTCCTTCGTCCGTGGTCCATCCTTGTCCAAACTGCTCCAGATGCATCTTTTATGGGGGGTTGCAGTGGTTTGTGGTAGTCAGATCCCAGGGCGGAAGTATACATACATACATACATACATACATACATACATACATACAAGCAAACATGCACACCCACGAACACTGACTTTTATTACTATATACCTGGTTGGGTACCTGGCGATGCCCGGGTTATTTGAAAAGGGATTTTAATTGTTTTAAAATGAATTATCCCAGTAATAAAATGCATAAGGTTGTAGATGGACCACATCCACAACATCCTGTGGTGCAGGCTGGTGAGCAGCCTGCTGCAATAAATCACTCTGACCATGAGGTCATGAGTTTGAGGCCATCCCATGGCGGGGTGAGCACCCATCAATTAAAAAAAATAGCCCTTACTCGTTGCTGACCTAGCAACCCGAAATATAGTTGCATCTATCAAGTAGGAAATAAGGTACCACTTATAAAGTGGGGAGGCAAATTTAACTAATTTATGACGTTGGAATGAGGAAGTGCCGTCACAGTGGATGTCTCGGTTCTATGTGTATATGGGCATTGAATGTTAGCCCTATATGTATATAATGTGATCCGCCCTGAGTCCCCTTCAGGGTGAGAAGGGTGGAATATAAATACCGTAAATAAATAAATAAATAAATAAATAAATAATGTTGCCTAAGTACCTGATGTTGCCTGGGTTCATTTGGTAAGGATATATATTATAGGCATTTTTGGATTTTGGATTTTAAGAATAAAGCTATTAGAAAATGCATAACCATATAAACAGAACCATTTATATATATATAAACAGATCACATTATATACATATAGGGCAAACATTCAATGCCCATATACACACAGAACCGAGACAGAGACAGACGCAGAGGCAATTTTAACCTTCTCCTGAGGGGATGTTTGATTCTGGCCACTGTGACAGCACTTCCTCATTCCAAAGTCGTAAATTAGTTAAATTTGCCTCCCCACTTTATAAGTGGTACCTTATTTCCTACTTGATGTGGTGCTACTTCCATCAGCCCAAGATCAACCTATATACGTACTTGCCGCCTGACCTTGTTGAAGGAGAGTGCTGTATCCAAAAGACCCAGGCAAAAGCTGCTCTGTTTGGAACCATGTGGAACAGGGAAGATGGCCCCCTCTTCTGCGGCCTAGCAGAATGGAGCCAGCCTGCAAGGCCTGAAACGTGTTAGCAAAATGATCAAAGGAGGCTTGGATTGGGGCTTTGAGGGCTAGAAGTGTTCATAAGCATGAAAAGGCACTGTTAAAAAGATAATGATGTTCTCTGCTGCCTTTTGAAGACAGTAGGGCCTTACAAAGAAGTTGAAAGCTGAGGCAAGATGGCGTCCCCTTTTGGGCCTAGCAGTGTGGGGCCAGCCTGGAAGGCCTTAAACATGTCAGCAGAGGGGCCAAAGCGCCCAGTGGTGGGTGGGTAAGGTGGGGGGGGGGGATAAAAGTGTTCATAATGACAGCAAAGATTAAAAAGATAGTGAATTTTTCTCTTCAGTCTGTTGTGGAAAGTACTGTCTTACCTTGTAGAAGGACAGTTCTGGCAATGGCCCAGGCAGAAGCTGCCATCTTTGGAGCAATTTTGAGGAGGCAAGATGGCCCCCTCCTTTGGGCCTAGCAGCCTGCAAAGGCCGAGACATGTCAGTAGAAGCGCTGAAGGAGGTGAGGTGAGGGGGTAGAAGTTTTCATAAACGTACCCGCAATCATTGTTTAAAAGGAAGCATTAAAACATAATTATTTTCCATCATTAGTTGGATTCAGAATGCTGTGAATGTGTGAGTGAACTGTAATTCCTAGCACCCAAAGTTTTTTATTATCAGTATGCACAGTTGGCCATGTTGGGTCTATTCGGTCCAGATCCGTTGTCAGTGGGTTCATGGGTCCTAGGGGTTATGTGTGTCAAGTTTGGTCCAGGTCCGGCCTTCCTGGTGGTGGCAGTGGTGTTTTGGATTACCAAAGTGTAGGCCGAAGGCTTTTAAGTGTACCGAAGCTAGCGTCGTTCTGAGGAGAAAAGTAGGCCAAACGAAGCCAGTTGGTAGTAGTTTTTGCCTCAGGGGTCCCAGTGGCCTGTGAAAGTGGAGGCCAATCAGAAAGCTGGGCCATATTCCGGCCGGCCAATCAGAAAGCTGACCCATATTCCGCCAGGCCAATCAAAACGCGAGCACATATTCCGCCAGGCCAATCAAAACGCTGATACATACAAACACTGACTTTTATTATATATATAGATATAGATATATAGATATAGATATAGATAACTAGCTTGGGGACCCGGCGGTGCCCGGGTTATTAGTAGACATGATTGAGTTGTTTTGGATATTTTCAATAGGCCCATTGCTACAGATCTGTGGCTGATGGGGTTTGCAGTGAGAGACGATGTGAGTGAAGGTAATGCAAATCCCATAATCCTTTGTCCATCCTCCCCAAAGTGCTGGAGGGTGTAAAGTGTGTCATTTGGGATATGTGTGCTGATTTTTGTTCAGTTCTATCATTTGTGGCAGTTGCAGTGATCTCAGGAAGTGAGTGAAGGTATTGTAAATCCCATCATCCATGGTCTGTTGTCCCCCAAACCATACCAGGATGTAAAGTGGGTGAAAGGGAGTATGTGTGCTAAGTTTGGTCTTTATCAGTGATTGCTGTGGGTTGCTATGGTCTCAGGAAGTGAGTGAAGGTACTGTAAATCCCATCATCCTTGGTCCGTTGACCCCCAAACTGCCAAGTGCCAAGTATGGTTATGATGCATCATTGGATAGAGTAAAAATGGTCAGCGGAAGGCAAAACGTTTGAAAGTACTGCAGATCCCATCATCCATGGTGCATTCTCCCCCACACCATACCAGGGTGTAAAGTGGGCCACATAGCATCTGTGTGCCAAAATTGGTGTAGTTCCCTCATTCGTGCGCATCTCAATGGTCTGTGGGAAGTGAATCAAGGGAAGGTACTGCAAATCCCATAATCCTTGGTCCATCCTTCTCCAATTGGCACCAGGATGTAAAGGGGTCGCGGGGGCTCTGTGTGCCAAATGTGGTCCAGTTCCGTCACAGGTGGGTACCACAGTGGACTGTGGGAGCTGAAGTGTTTGAAAGTCCTGCAAATCCCATCATCCATTGTCCATCCTGCACCAAATGGCACCAGGACATAGAATGGGTCATGGGGGTTATGTGTGCCAAGCTTGGTCATAATCCGTCATTAGTTAGAGTAACAGTGGTCTGTCGGAGACAAAGTGTTTGAAAGTACTGCAAATCCCATAATCCTTGTTCCATCCTCCCCCAAACTGCTGTAGTGTGTGAAGTGTGTAATTTGGGATATGTGTGCCAAGTTTGGTTTAGTTCTGTGATTTGTGGCAGTTGCAGTGGTCTCAAGAAGTGGGCGAAGGTACTGGAAGTCCCATCATCCTTGGTCTGTGCTCCCCCAATATGCCCCAGGATGTAAAGGGGGTCACAGGGATACTGTGTGCCAAGTTTTGTCCGGTTACCTCACTGGTGGGCATCACAGTGGTCTGTGGGAGCTGAAGCGGTTGAAAGTACTGCAAATCCCGTCATCTGTGGTCCATCATCCCCCAAACGCTAGCTCCCTAGCTAGTAGCTGAACATACAGAAGTCTTCCTTCTAGCTCCCTAGCTAGCTAGAACCTGAACATAACTGAACTGCAGACATCTTCCTTCTAGCTCACCGGCTAGAAACTGCACATAACTGAACTAACTTTAAAACATTCCCTCCTTTTTCTTCCAGCTTGCTCCACCCCTTTCTCCTAGCTTCTCAGAATAGTTACATTTCTCCAGCATTAGCTACGTTACCATGGTGACGCACAGCCAATCAGAAATAGCTAACTCCCGCCTACCTTTAGCATTAAACCAACATTAAATAACATAGACAAAAATCCCAATTAAAATAAGGCTTTCTGTTACACCCCTCTATTCTGCTTGGTCAGACCACACCTGGAATACTGTGTCCAATTCTGGGCACTGCAGTTGAAAGGAGATGTTGACAAGCTGGAAAGAATCCAGAGGAGGGTAACTAAAATGATTAAGGGTCTGGAGAACAAGCCCTATGCGGAGCGGCTTAAAGATCTGGGCATATTTAGCCTGCAGAAGAGAAGGCTGAGAGGAGACGTGATAGCCATGTACAAATATGTGAGGGGAAGTCATAGGGAGGAGGGAGCAAGCTTGTTTTCTGCTGCCCTGGAGACTCGGATGCGGAACAATGGCTTCAAACTACAGGAAAGGAGATTCCACCTGAACATCAGGAAGAACTTCCTCACTGTTCGGCAGTGGAACTCTCTGCCCCGGACTGTGGTGGAGGCTCCTCATTTGGAGGCTTTTAAGCAGAGGCTGGATGACCATCTGTCGGGGGTGCTTTGAATGAGATTTTCCTGCTTCTTGGCAGGGGGTTGGACTGGATGGCCCATGAGGTCTCTTCCAACTCTACGATTCTATGATTCTATAGCGTATAAGAAGCATGTTTGCTTTGAAAATGGATGAATGCTGTGTGTTTCAGCATTCATTCTACAGTATAGATGCACCCCATGTCATTTCTAACTTGACCATCATATTAATGTTGAAGAAATCTCACACTAGTGATAACTACTTCTTGACCTCAGTAAGATATGACAAAGGTAGAAGTAATACAGTTTGACACTACTTTAACTACCATGGCTCAATGCTATGGATTCTTGGGATTTATAGTTAAGTGAGGCACCATTACTTGATGGAAAAGGTTAAAACTACAACTCTCATGATTCCATAGCACTGAGCCATGGCATTTAAAGTGATGTCAAACTTTGTTAATTTGATTTTTTTTATTGTGTCAGAAGCAAATTGAGAACATACTGCAAATCGTTTCTGGTGTGAGAGAATTGGCTGTCTTCAAAGATGTTGCCCAGGGGATGCCTGGATGTGTTAACATCCTGCTGGGAGGCTTCGCTCGTGCCCTATTATTTGATCAAAAATCTGGAATGTGAAAAAGCTCACAGAAAACTTATTCTTTTTTTTTTTTTTTTCAATTAGGAAGACATTCTATATTACTAGAGAAGTGAACATTCGTTTAATAGGTTGTGACTTGTAAGCATGACCACCAGGTGGAGACTTTATACAAGTTTTCATAAAAGAATGGGCAGAAAAATTCTACTTTCAACAAAAAATAAGCATGAATATATTAGGCATTCCTTATAATGGAGAATTAGGCAAAATAAGTTATTCATACAATTTGCTTGTATATACCAATTTATGATGTTGAATATTAAATAATGGTTTGATTGTTTTTTCTCTCCTTCCAGTGGACAATGAGAGCTTTGTTTTTAGTCAGACACAACAAATGTGTATTATTGACTCTTCTCTTGGACCTTCATATCTACATTTTTACTATGAAGTTGTGGTCCTGTAGTGGATAATACAAATGTCTAGCATTAAAACAGCAGTGTATTTTTAAACATTTCAGATAATAATTAACTTTTGGGATTTGGTCCAGCTGTGAATTGATTAAAGCAGCTTCCATATCAAACAGTTTAGACTGGTTTGTAACACAATTTATTTTTCTGTCCATTTATTTTGGCTCTGGCCTTTCTCCCCCAAATGAGGCTCAACACAGCCCAGAGGACTGTTAAAGAAAAGAAATTGATAATTGAACCTCTGAAAACAAAGGGGAGGGGGAGGATGAGTTATTAAAACAAGTACATTAAATGTACAGTGAAAGGTACAATTTAAAAACATATCATTAAGAGAAAAACAGCACCCTATGGTTAACAAGCCCTGCCTTTGACAACCAATCTATTGCCAAAAAACCTATTTATTTTTCAGATGCCTTTTCCTGCCAGCAGGACCACATGCATAAGGTTGATCTAGAAGAGTATTGCTAAGCCTAGGTATTCTCTGCATTGAAAATTCAAACTATATCTATTTATTATATTACATTTGCTGCATCTTGCACTATAATATATTTTCCCTGTTGTCCTTTTTGGTTGATATGATTTATCAGAATGTTGCTATTGTAATTGCAATGTTTGTCTGACCTCTATGGCCTGGCAAGGTAACTATGAGGCTTTTTGTGGATATTGACCCTTCAATTAGTAGCTTCCTCCTCACCTTCATTTGTTAAATGGTGAACTATTTGCTTTCTGTTCAGTCATCATGGCACCAGCATTCTTTAATTGTCTTTATTTAGCTCCCATTGATACTGGGAGAGTATTACTAGATTTTCTATCCCATTCAAAATTAATGAGTTATTTTCAAATATTTTGAAGACTCCAGCAGTTTTGTGTCTAGGCAATGGGGTCTGCTGCTGTGGAATTCAAAGGACTCTCATGTCTGTCCCCAACAAAGATATGTTTGCTTTTCAATCATTGTAGTATCTAAGTAAATGATTTAGGGATAGTAATGGGCCCGGTTACCGTCTTATCTGTTTAATTCATGTTTTCGTACCATTTTGTTCATTCAGAAGGCATTAAACAATACACCCCCCTCCAGTACGGAAATATCACTCTGCCAGGTATTTGGCCCTTAGTTCAGTTTGTCAATTGTTGGAACGGGTTTTCATGTGTCATTCACTTGATTCTGTTAATTTCATCCAGTTGACCTTTATGTCTGATTAATTTTACTCTATTGTATTTTGTTGTTGTTAACTACCATGAGTGCCGTTTGTGATAGGATGATCAGATATCCATTTGGATGTGAGAATCTATATAAAAATCTATATATGTTCTGTTAGTTTCTGCTTTAAGGTAAACAACAAAACTAAACCAAAACCCATGAAACTTGACCACAAAAGACATGGTCATCTGGACTATGTTTAGACATAAAAAAACCCCAAAAAACAAAACAAAAAGACAATTTGGAAATGACAGAAAAACCCCAAAAACACAAAAATCCTTTCTGCGCACATGCGGAGCAGCCGTCCCCACCCAACTGAGGCAGCTGCGCGTGTGGCCCAACCGAACTTTAGTCACCCATTCCCATGTTTTAAAGGGGAAGGAATGCAGTTAGGCCAGGTATGGGCCAAGTTGGACCTCCCTCAAGGTGTTTTGGGCTCCAAATCCTCCAACCTACCGGCTGTTAGGAATTGTGGGAGTTGGAGTCCAAAACACCTGGAGGGAGGGCCCAAGTTGGGCCATGCCTCCACTACCACATCCAGGACTCCTAGGGCAACCAAGGCCGAGGAAAGGGGCTCCAGAGGACCCATCTGTGCGCTCCCCTTGGCTCGGGAGCCCCGCCGCTGCCTCCCCAACCTTCTCCGGCCACGGAGCATCGAGAAGAAGCATGTTTTTATGGGGAAGGAATGCACTTAGGCTAGGCATAGGCGAACTTGGGCCCTCTAGGACTAGATGGCTTTTGGGGTTCCCTACCAACCCTAGCACCCTCTAGCTCTTTAGGACTCTGACCCTACTTTAGGTCTCCCTTTGCTTAAAGCAGTATCAAGTAGGGTTAACCCTCCAGTGCAGCCTGCCTTCCCTCCCCCGCATACCTAGATGGAGCCAAAGCCAGTCCAAACGCTCACTGTTGGCGTCTCCTTGGGGGGAAGCCCTCCTCCTCCTCCTCCTCCTCCTCCTCCTCCTCCATCGTGGCTGAAGTGTTGCAAAAGGAGAAACAAGAGGAGGAGGAGGAGGAGGAGCAGGGGGCTTGGACTGTGAGCACTGCCCAGATGGGGATGTCATTTCCCTTGCAAAAGGAAGGAAGGAAGGAAGGAAGGAAGGAAGGAAGGAAGGGGGGGGGGCAAAAGCATTGCATTGCTCCCTTTGCTTGCATTGCAAACACACCACAGCTCCCCAGCTCTTAAGGGTGGATCTACACTGTGCAATGCATGCATTTTGGCACCATTATAAATTGCTCCAGGACACGACACAGAACCCAATATTATAGTCCTTTACTGCCATCAAGTGGTCGATTTGAAACATTGCACCCTCTGAGAATGCCTGCCATAGATGTGGGGGGAATGTCAGAAGACAATGCTGCTTTTGGAAAACAGCCAGACAGCCTGGAAAACACACAACAACCCAGTACACCCTAAGCCTATGGCTCCTCCTAGAGGGAGGGCCCAAGTTGGCCCATGCCTGAAATACAACTTCCAGGGAATTATTTAAAGTGTAACTCCAGCTCTGTGTGTCTGTGTGTCTGTGCGTATGGCTGGAGTTACACTTTCAAAATGTCCCTGTTCCAACTTACAAATTATATTTCTCTAAATTAACAATCAGGGCCAGCTAACACCACAATACGAAGGAAGCAGCCAGGCTTTGAAGCTGCAAGGCCATTACATGCTAATCAAGGTGACTAATAACAGCATGCATACCTGCCACACTGAGACTAAACATTGTATTCCAGCTCACCAAACTACAATTCCCATAGGAAAAAAATGGCTAGGATTTTAGGCTGCAAGGCTATTCACTGCTTTTCAAGACACAGACTCCTCTTAAAAGGCCACACACAAGGAGAAAATATAAAAATGTTTATTAAATGAAATTCTGAGCCTAGGAACACTTAACTCCAGTGTTCCTGGTAAAAGTAAAATGTCTTTGCTTCAAGAAAGGCAAAAATGTGGGAACAGAAAAAATCCGGATTATCCTGCCTGATAATCCGGTTTAACTTCAGCCAAGAGTTCACTGAAACTATTGTCACGCCCAACTACAGCACAGAAAACCAGGAGAGGACCAAAAGCGTACTCGTAGCGCGGACAGGCGACGTCGTTGCCCAAAAGCCAGGCCAAATCCAGAAACCAAAGGGGAGCCAACCGGGAGTAGCAATGTCGCAGTCAAGAGCCAAGCTGAATTCAGGAACCAAAAGGAGAGTCGTCAGGAGCCAAGCCGAATTCAGGAACCAAAAGGAGAGCCAACCGGGAGTAGCGATGCCTGTCATCAGGAGCCAAGCTGAATTCAGGAGCCGAAGGCGAAGCCAGAGAACACCAAGCCAGGAGCAAGTGAAGCCATCGTCAAGAGCCAAGCCGAATTCAGGAGCCGAAGGCGAAGCCAGAGAACGCCAAGCCAGGAACGAGCAATGCCATTGTCAAGAGCCAAACCGAATCCAGGAACATGGAGCTGTTCAGCCAGGACCCAAGCCCAACAGGAGAACAGGCAACCCAATTCCAAAACGAGACCTTGTCTTCTGCAAAAGAGTCTTTCCTTCCAACTCCACTTTTAACTTACGCATCATTATCCAACGATGATGAGGCCTCCGCCCTGTCATCATTATCCACAGCTGATCTTGACCTCATACGTGAACCTCATCATTCCTCCAGTCCCTCCATCTTTGTTCAAGACTTAGATCTCCCCATGTCCCTGGTGTATCAGTAGCTTGCCAATCCCCTGATGCTCCCCCAGAAACTGGCTCTGCACACACATTTACTTGAGTCCAATCTGCAGCACTTTCCATCTCACTCCGACCCATCATTCCCAGAAAAACCCTCAAATTTTTCATCTTCCGTGGGAACAGTGAGTAGATCCCAGATCTTCTCCCTTTCCTCATCTGACTCTTGCTCCCGAGTTGACCTTTTAGTTCCTCTACTCTCTGTTAACCCATCTTCCTCCAGCATGGACTCCTCATCGCTAGAGAACCCTTCAAACGTTTCTTCCTCAGAAGGAGCCATAAGTATTTCCCGGACCCGCTTTGCTTGCTGTTCCTCATCAAACACCTGCTCACCATTAGCCCTTTCCCTCCTGCTAGCAGTTCTACTAGTAGTAGAATTATTGCCCCCTGGCCCAACTGCAACACTGCTATTCCACCTGGCCAACAAATGATTCCCATAAGCCACAGCAACGCATGGCCGGGCAAAGCTAGTGAATAAATACAATAAGTAATGAGATGGCTAAAGTGAAGCTGTCGTACTTTGGCTATATCATGAGAAGAGATGACTCATTAGAAAAGACCATTCTAGGTAAAGTGGATGGTAGAAGGAAAAGCGAAAGGCTGCATTCCAGATAGATACGTAGATTCAAAGAAGCCAAAGGATGCCCTGAATCTGCAAAAGCCAAGGAGGGCTATTGAGGATAAGGTGACTTGGAGGTCTATCATTCATAGGACCTCAATAACACAAAGTTGACTTGATGCAGTAAGCAACAACAAAATCAGAATAGTCTGTGTATAATTACTTCATCTTATTCCAGTGTAACAATAACTAGAGTTAATGTAAATGCTTCCTGAAAGTTGTAACATTCTAAGTTGTTAGCCATTCAGATAAGCACTCATGGTGACACACATCATTGTGGCACACATAGATAATACAAGAAAGCAAAATTCCTGACGTTATTAATATTTCCATGGAAACTCAATTTTCTTGATTCCATAGATAACACGAGAAATTGCTAAGTGTACATAATTATGTTGAAATAGTGCCTTTTGATAATCTATCCTAATACTCAGTAAAAAGTGGCACGCCCTAGAGCTGTTCATCTTAATTCAATTAAATAATTCCAGAATAAATTGCAAAAAAGGTATATGAAAACAATGAGTTGAATATAGGTTTAGCCCCATTGGAATTAATGGGATTTAAATTAGGACTAGTTCAAGTCTCATTGAGTTCAAGTGGGTTACTAACTCAGACTGTGTCCAGATCCATTCCAGTTACATTTGATAAATTTCACAAAAAGTACATTATTCTTTAAAAAGAGAGACTTTCCCGCAAACTTGAAGAACAATATGCGTCTGATATAACTTTATGTAATGTTTGGACAACAAAGTTAAGATGGAATGCATTAAATGCCCAATATTAAGAAGTAATCCCACTGTTGTTATTTAAAACCAAATCAGAGATGTTTAAATTGGAATTATGCATCCAGTCATGGCTGTTTGTCCCCCTCCCCTTCCCCCCCCCCCCTCTATTTGACAAATGCCTGGCTTGCCCTAAGCTGCTGAACTATTAATTCTGAGTGTTTCTACTATTGTTCTTATGCCTGTAGATACTGCTGCAAAGAAGATTAGAAGCTTTATTACTTAAACAGAAAACTCTGAAAAAATTACAACAAGGAAAGATAAGTCTGTGTACAACAAAAGACAAATTTGCATGGACTTATTTTATCCGAACATTTGACCCACAGCTTAAACAATTAATTTTTTTGAAAAAAACAAAACAAAAAACCCAAACCAGAATACTTGATTGTTGAAAACAGAAATCTTAAAGTTAACATAGTGAAAACTACTTTTTTCTTCCTTACTTTAATTCCCAATTATATTTTAAAATTAAAGTCAATACCTAAGACAATGTTGACCAACTGTCCATCCTTTTAGGAAGTAATAACACATTTTCCTATTAACAGTGCAATCTGAAATTCTTAAAATGTTTTCATCCAACAGATTACATTCTTACACTATTTCCTTTTAAAGTATAGTAATAATTAACTGGACCCATGCATCCAGGATTTTTAATATATCTATCTCTAGATTCACTCAAACTTTGTTTATATAGAATGTCCCCATAATTTTCATCAACAAGACATTTAGATCTTTTCTAGGTCAGCTCCCCCCTTCCCAAAAAGAAAACATCTTTAAGGGATGCTGGAATAACATTCACTTTTAATACTATAATAATGTACAGAGATTTCAGGAACCTCTACACAGCTGTATAAAATACAGATTAGCCTTGATATTCTGGATTATTTGTCAGTGTAGAAGGGCCCTAAGAAACATCCCAAAGAATGTCCTAGGTTCCTGAAGTTACAGAATATGTAGGACATCTAAGAAATAGGGGTCTAAAGAAGTCACATTAATAAGTCATGTTTGTAGAAGTTTTCTGTAATGAGAGTCCTATTCATTATAGGTTTAGGCACTGAAATACAGGCATTTGTTAATGAATTGCAGATGTTAATTACAGATTCAACTGAACAGTGTGGAGGGAGATAACAGTCTCAGCCCTTTTGTTGTTCTGCTGCACATATGTAGAGCGATAGTCTGCAGAGCCTCCCATTAGTGTGGTAATGCTCAACATGAATCGGAATTCCTCGAAAAACAGGGTTTCTGATCAACTGGGGAGTTTTGAAGCACAAAGGATTGCACATTCATGAAATCATTCTGCATGTGTACACAGCATCAGCTTGTCTCTTATAACTTCCTTTCTTAACCTCGTGTATTGTATGGAATGCCTTTTCCATTTGTCATATTAAAATCTTTGTTTTATTTTCTTTTAGCCAATCTTTGAAGAGAGTCCAGTCTGTCGTTTTAATAGTCTTTCCTTGTGATTTGGAAACTAATGTTGTTAATGAGTCCATATTCATAATATCCATCATTTTTTCTATCCAGTCCTCTTTATCTGGTATCTCCTTCTGTCTCCATAGTCTTGCATAAACGATTCTGGCCACCATGGTAATGTATGAAAAAAAGTTTATATAAATGTGTACTCCAATTCAAATTCGTCATGCCTAATAAAAAGATTTCAGGTTTCATTGGGATCTTTGTTTTCAGTATTTTCTGGGACACTTTGTGAATAGTCCTCCAGTAAGCCCTTGCTTTGTCACACTGCCACCACATATGGTGAAAAGTCCCCTCATTTCTACTACATTTCCAACACTTGTCATTGGTATCTTTAGAGAATTTGGCAATTTTTTTTGGGGGGGGGGGGTTGTGTACCATTGGTACATGATTTTTATCCAATTTTCCTTTAAATCATGTGAGTATATTTAGTTTGTTCCAAGTTATTTCCCATTCACTTAGCGTAATTGTCTTTCCTATATTTCTGGCCCATTTAATCATACATTCTTTTATGTGGTCTTTTTCTGTACTCCAGTCCAACAGAGCTTTATAAATTCTTGCTATAATTTTCTCCTTATTTACCAATATTCTGTCCCAAATTGAGGTCTTCTCTGAGAATCTGCTTCTCTTATCTTCTTTAAAGTACTCTTTCATTGCCCCATATCAATTTTCCAGCGCCTGGCAAAAACGGGTGCACTGCCGAATGAACGTTTTCGTTACACATCTGAAAAATACCAGTTTTTTTCAGCTCATTGGTGGCAATAGGGAATTTACGAGCCTCCCCTTTCCCCTGGGAGGCTTTCCTGTCTTCCCTTCAAGGGAACCTGGGTGCCATCAACTGGGTTAAGAAAGCACCCTATCCATTCCATTATGGGGGGATTTCCCACAGGCTCCCCTTCCATATAGTTCATTAAGACTTGGATTTAAAAAAGCATCGGAGTTAAGATACCAATCTTTCTGGATCCTTTACCTTTTGTTTGTAGAGGAGACTGTGTTTAATACTTCTTATAGCTGTTTCTACTCTAGAAGAGAGGCTGGTGCGCATGCCTTCTCTCAACAGCACCAGCACACTATGCAGCTTTCCAAGAAGCATTTTAAAGAGGCCCAGGGAAGGAAGAGTGATGACCTGTAGCTCAGTAGAACTATCCTCCCTGGTCTATGTTAAAAATCCCCTCTTGTTTTCATTCCCTGCAATCTCTTTTCTGCTTGCTGGTTTTGCTTCCTTAAAGCTGTTTCTTCTTGAAAAGAGAGGTAGGCTTCTCTTTTTATTTGCTGGGATTACTTATTATTATTATTATTATTATTATTATTATTATTATTATATTATGACACAGCAAACAAGATAGATATGCTGGATTTCGTATCACAAAATCACAAGTCGATTATTATCTTTTAGAAGTATTTTCTGAAGGAGAGGAAGAAAAGAAGATCAAGGGGTGACTCTCCGTCTCCAATTCCCTAAACACACGCACAGCTCAGCCACTGTTCCTCAGGTCCCCAACTCCCAGTAAATCCCACTAAATAAAAAGAATCAGGAAAATAAAGGAAAATCAAAAATATTAAATTGTAATGCTGAATAGGGGAAGGGGAGACGAGATCGGTTCTTGCTTGCTTTTCGTGTCGTTTGATTCAACAGTTTCTACCTCACTGGTAGACCTTATTACAAGGTCAATATTGTAAAAGGGGCAGTCAGTGGGATGGAGTTCAGAATTACGTTTAGCTACAGTTCGGTATACGTATTGCCAAAAGGCAATAATACCATTCTAATATCAGAATATAGACACAATATATATTTTTCTAATGCTGACTATATACTGTGGAATTAAAACCATTTGATACCACTTTAACTTCCCTGTATTAATCTGATGGTGTCCTGAGATTTATCGTTTGGCAAGGCATCAGCACGTTCTGGCAGAGAAGGCAGAAGACCTTGTAAAGCTACAAATCCCATTAAGCCCTGGCAGTTCAATATATATCAAATTTCATTAATTCTGTAGTGTATATATACTCTAACCTACTCTAGGGAATGGGAATGAGGTAGATATAGAAAATTTAGGCTCCTTCTACACTGTCCTTATATTTTAAGATATGATTCCAGGTTATCTGCTTTGAATCTCCACTGCCAGATAATCTAGGACAGGGCCCCCCAAACAACGGCCTGCGGGCCACATGCAGCCCATCAAAGCCATTTATCCGGACCCTGCAGCGGTGGCTTCCTCCTCCGCTGAGGAAGGCGCACACACCTTTCCCGCCGCTGCCTTGGAAGACACACACCCGGCGAGGGAGGAGGGAAAGGCATGCGCCTTTCCCGGCTCCTCCCTCACACTGCACACACCTTTCCTGCCTCCTCCCTCACCCAGTGCACGCCTTCCAAAGCTTTGTTTGTGTTTATAATGGTATTTTAATTATTATTTAATTAATAATTAATTATTAAAGGGTGCTTTGCTAGTGCTTTTGGTGCACAAAGGCATACGAGGGTTGGACTAAATGGCCCAAGGGGTCTCTTCCAACTTTCTTTATAATGATGATGATGATTATTATTATTATTATTAACATTGAGGCTGTATTTGTCCCCCCCCTTTTTTTTACTTCAAAATAAGATATGTGCAGTGTGCATAGGAATTTGTTCATAGTTTTTTTAAAAAACTATAGTCCGGCACTCCAATGGTCTGAGGAACTGTGAACTGGCCCCCTGTTTAAAAAGTTTGGGGACCCCTGATCTAGGATAAGCAGATAATCTGGGAAGAACTGAGACATTGTGAAGGTACAAGATGAAGAAAGAAGAAAGGAGGGATAGAGTGGGACATAAAGTGGTAGAGTGCAAAAAGCAAGAGAAGCACATGCAAAGCGAGGTTCAAAGAAATGCAGTTCAAGCACGTGCTTGTGCATGACAAAAATGTCAGTGTTGTTTTTATAAAGATGGGAAGGGAAAAAAAGAATGAAGCAGCACCTTTAAGACTAGCTTGTTCTTAATTGATCATGATCTTTCCTGGATATAAAACCACTTCTACATATGCAGACGTGGGGAAAAAACCAACCTAAGATGACTCCGAAAGTTAGATATTTAATTTGGATATTTTTAAATTTGTATATAATCTTTTACTTGATTGTGTATTCTGTGTGACAATGTATATTTAAACTTTGTGTGCTCCATTGAGTCTCACCCATGGGAGAAAAGAGGAATAGAACTGAAATAATAATAATAATAATAATCATCATCATCATCATCATCATCGGACGCCATTGGGATTAGTAAAAACATTGATACCTTTATTGAAAACATGATGGAGCACTGGAAAACTGAACTGTTTGTTGGAAATGAAAGCTATGGACTTGTCAACATCAGGAGAGGAATTTTCCAGGGAGACTCATTGTCCCCTCTGCTTTTCATTATTGCCATGATCCCTCTGTCAACAATCTTACAAAAAACAAATCTCGGCTATCAAACATCTAAGAAATCTCACAAAATTTCGCATCAGATGTACATGGATGACCTGAAGCTGTATGGGAAAACGGAAACTGAAATCCAGTCTCTGACTAACACTGTCTGAATTTTTAGCACTGATATCAGTATGGAGTTTGGTTTGGACAAATGTTCGACAGTGGCATTGAAGAAGGGAAAAATAATTGAAGGTGAGGGCATAAATATGCCTAATGACCAAATGATAAAGTGCCACCAGCCAGAGGCCTATAAATATCTGGGCATATTACAGCTGGACAACATCAAGCATGAACATGTGAAAACTGTGGTCAGCAAAGAATACACACAAAGGGTCAGAAAAATTCTCAAAAGCAAGCTCAATGGAGGCAACACCATCAAGGCCATAAACACCTGGGCCATACCTGTCATAAGATATACTGCTGGCATCATAAACTGGACACAGGTGGAACTGGACAATTTGGACAGAAAAACAAGAAAACTCATGACCATCCATCATTCACTGCATCCCCGCAGTAATGTTGACCGGCTATATCTGCCTAGAAGATCAGGGAGCTTGCAAGTAAAAGACTCTTGCAAGTAAAACAAGCAGTCAAAGAAGAGGAACATGCCCTGGCAGAATATGTAAAGCAAAGTGAAAAACCTGCTTTGATTGAAGTCAAAAATCAAAAACTCCTCAAAACACAGCAGACAAAGAATCAGTACAAGAAAACTGCACTACAAACTAGAGCTGACAGCTGGCACAACAAAACATTGCATGGAAAGTTCCTTGACAAAACTGAAGGAAAAGCTGATAAGGAGGAGACCTGGCTCTGGCTCACGAATGGGACCCTGAAGAAGGAGACAGAAGGCCTGATCCTTGCAGCCCAGGAGCAAGCCATCAGAACAAATGCAATTAAGGCCAAGATCGAAAAATCAACTGATGATCCAAAATGCAGACTGTGCAAGGAAGCTGACGAAACCATTGATCATATCCTCAGCTGCTGTAAGAAAATTGCACAGACAGACTACAAACAGAGGCACAACTATGTGGCCCAAATGATTCATTGGAACTTATGCCTCAAGTACCACCTCCCTGCAGCAAAGAACTGGTGGGATCACAAACCTGCAAAAGTATTGGAAAAAGAACACAAAGATACTGTGGGACTTCCGAATCCAGATTGACAAAGTTCTGGAACACAACACACCAGACATCACAGTTGTGGAAAAGAAAAAGGTTTGGATCATCGATGTTGCCATCCCAGGTGACAGTCGCATTGACGAAAAACAACAGGAAAAACTCAGCCGCTATCAGGACCTCAAGATTGAACTTCAAAGACTCTGGCAGAAACCAGTGCAGGTGGTCCCGGTGGTGATGGGCACACTGGGTGTCGTACCAAAAGATCTCAGCCAGCATTTGGAAACAATAGACATTGACTAAATTACAATCTGCCAACTGCAAAAGGCCACCCTACTGGGATCTGCACACATCATCTGAAAATACATCACACAGTCCTAGATACTTGGGAAGTGTTCGACTTGTGATTTTGTGATACGAAATCCAGCATATCTATCTTTTTGCTGTGTCATAATAATAAAATAATAATAATAATAATAATAATACAAAATCCAGCATATCTATCTTGTTTGCTGTGTCATAATAAAATAATAATAATAATAATAATAATAATAATAATAATAATAATAATTTTTATATTTAAAAATACAACCTGCATATGTTTGTGCACGCAGAACTTGAAAAGTAGTTGGCCAATCAACTTGAAATTTTGACACAACATGGCATACCAATACCCGTGTGTTTTAATAATGAGTTTGGGGAAGGGAGCACCATGGATGATGGGATACTCAGTACTTTCAATAATTTCACCTCCCACAGACCACTTCGACATACACCAATGACAGATCAGAACCAAACCTGGCAGACAGACCCCATCATGCTCCACTTTACATCCTGGTGCGGTTAGGGGAGGACAGACCACAGATGATAGGATTTGTAGTACCTTCACCAAATCAGACCACTGTGACCCCCACAAATGACTGACCTGGATCATATTTGGCACACAGACACCTCATTACCCACTTCACATCCTGTTGCTGAAAGGAGGAGGATGGACTATGAATGATGGGATATGCAGTACCTTCACCCGATTCAGCTTCAACTTCAACAGGCCACTGAGACCTACGCAAATTACGTTCCAGGATAAAACTTGCCATACAGACTCCCCATGACCAACAGAAATTACTGGGGAAGTTTGGGGAATATTGACCTAGATTGACGGGAGTTATAGTTCACCTGCATCCAGATAAAATGTGACTCCCACTGACAATGGACCATGACCAAACTTGGCACAGAGAACCCCATGACCAATTGAACATACTGCTGTAGTTTGTGGCCATTGAACGTAATTATGGGAATTGTAGTTCACCCTTATCCAGAATACCTTAAACACAGCCAACAACAGACCTAGACCAAACCTGGCACACAGACCCAACATGGCCAACTCAACATACACGCAGGAGTTGGGGGTGATTGCTCTGGGAATCCCACTCATTCCAATCGACCTGGCGTTCATGTTCAAACGATTTTGATTTCCAATATGCCTTGCTTTTGTAATGACTATCAAGAAGCGCAGGGGAAATCTTTGCAAGTGTGAGTTTTGAAATCAGAAAACAGATGTTTTTCTCATGGCCAATTATACGTCGCATGCTCCAGAGTCGGAAAACGTCTGATCTTAATGTTTATGCAGAAAAAAGACAAACCGAAAATGTAGTCAATCCACAAGCAATACAAAAAAAAAAAAAGATATTTGGGGGGGGGGAACCTCTTCTTCCTTCATTTCCACACATTCCACATAGACACAGCAACGTAAGGCAGGGTATTGAATTGAATGATGTGTTTTCTCGCTGAATCTATGTTCGCTACAATACTTTTATTTACTTTCAGATTCTTTACATATACTGAGCCACAGTGAAGCATGGGCAGGTTTAGCTAGTAATAATAATAATTTGTCCATGGTTGCATGGGAAATTCTATGGCCATATAATGCTATCAACTTTAATTTCTCTGTTCCACATTAAGCTTTTTCATTATGACTAGTTCTCACTGGATAGAATCAATTCTACCAAAGATGAAATGTAGGAATACAAAAATGTAACAATTAGTATATTAAATTTCTATACTTTGAATGTCAATTTAAAAAATGAATTCTATTATATTTTTCATGATGTGTAAATTAGATACTCAGATATCAGAAGATGCTATATGGCAAACCTCTTCCTAAAATATAGAAAAGGATAGTGAAAAAAACACAGAACTTTTTATAAAATATAGCAGAGCTTTTAAAAGCCTATATTCTAATGCACAGATTTAGTTGTAATGTGTGAGCTTTGGTGTTTTATTTCCCTGATTTAAGTACAATATAATTTAGCAAATTCAAATAAGGTTCCTCATTGCTTACACATATCCAGCCAATATGACGGAAACTTACAACACTTTGAAGACAGACATGTTTTGTGTGGCATCAGCTTTCATTTGGTATTCACTTTCATGAATCAAGTTCAACTGATGAAGTGGACGGAAGTCTGCAAAAGCTTACGGAAGTTAAAACGTGTTAATCTTTAAAGTGCCACGAGAGTTGGTTTTGCTGCAATGGAATAAATATAGGAAGTCCTCTCTCATACACATTTATTGGAGAATATCTATCCAGGAATGGCTGTAGCTTTTGAAAACTCTTCTCTCCACTGAAATTTTCATTAATCTCAGCAGGTCACTTGATTTCATGGCATTCTGCTCTCAAAGAAGGCAAGCACCTTTGTGCAGTTTGTCAGTGGACTGCTATAAAATGGCAGAGCTTTATGTCAGAACTGTCTTGGTCTCAAACAGCAGATGCCCAGAGACAATTACATTTCCACCCTGACAGCTTGATATCTCAGAATTTCTTTCTCTCGCTCTCTCTTGGTCCCTGGAAGGAAATGAGAAGATTTCACAAAGTTGTTAAAGATGCCAGTTTCCAGGAAAGCTGTGTTGTGTGAGCTTCATATTAAATTGGTCCAATGTCACAACACACTGGCTGGTGACTCTTTAGTTGATAGTCGAGGGGAATATCTGCAGAACTGACTGCACAGTGACCTCAGGCTAAGAGCCTTGGAACGATGCCTCAGGGAAACTCCAGAGATTTATCATAATACTCTTTGTTTACAGGAACTTTCAGGTATAGCGGACACTGACAGATGCAACACTACAAAGACTATTCAGTTAAAAAATATATCTGTGGATGGTGATCTAGGGAGCCAGGAAGTCCTTTATGTACACTTTCACTCTATACAAAGTATCCCTTCACTGGATAATGTTTAGTGCTCCCTAGGGCTATCTTTATTGATATGCTGATGTACAGATAATATACTTCACTGACTCTTCCCAGTCCCTTGCTTCTCATACTCCGTGTGCATAGTCAGGTAGCAAAGATGGGGCTTTTTGTTTTGCTGATGTGCCAGGTTTTAATCTAAATAAGGAATACTGCAATGGATATGTAGAACACAGCGATAGTATATTATCTTCCTCCATAGGATTGTCACCTGAGCATCTCACCAAATAAATTCCTAACAAGAAACCACACTGAAGGAAACATCAAATTTTATTATCCTTTTAGAACTCTTTGTGCTTTCTTGGTGGACTTTCAGACCCATCAGAGAGCCCAGGAAAGCTACAGTAAATGTTCTTTTAGCCTTCAAAAACCTTTGTACTTTGAGCTCTCTCTGATGCTCTCTTTTCAACTCTAGAATTTTAGAAACATGGAATCATAAAGTTGGAAGAAACCTTAAGGGTTATTAGGTTCATATCTCTGCTCAGTACAAGCTCTCCCACTAAAGCATCGCAATTTGGTAGCTGTCCAGACTCCTTCAGAAGATGTCCAGACAGGGTGACTCAACACCTTTCGCTACTATTGGTTCCTTTCTTTGCAGTTCCTGCAACTGTTGTTAACAAGTTCCTTCTAATGTTAAATCTAGATCTATTCTCCTGTCAGTTATAACCATTAGATCCGGGTCCCATCTGATAAAAGGTATTCTCATTAATGGCATTGGTACCCAGATGAATAAGGAAAAGGGGATACTGATCTCTGACCTTGATAAGCTTTAGCAAATCATAACTGACATTTTGGATATGTGTGTCAGGAAGACAGTATACACATCTAATTGTCAGATTAACAGATGGGTTCCTCTGCTCCCCTAAGGAAGGAGTCCCAATTTACTAGTACTTTTCTTCTTATAGAAATTGGCATGTTGCATCCCTCACTATTAGTTTCCTGTTTGAGCGTCTTCACTGCTGCTGTCCTCATGAAGATGTAGGAAGTGTTTAGTTGCAGAAGTTCTGAATCCCTTCTTTACGGTCTATTCCTGACAGTGACTTCTCCTGAGAATATTTTCTCTTCTGCAGCTGGAAATGGCAAAAAGCATAGGTCTGAATGGTAGTATCAAATTTATCTTACAAATCAGTTAGAATGCCCCAATCTCTGGTTTATGTAGGTGTTGTGAAATGGGAATGAGATGCATACTTACAGGCAAACAAGACAGACAAAGGATTGCAAATAAAAAAGGAAAAGAAAAACAATTGGTGATCTAATAACCAGCCAAGCTGAAAATAACTGTCAAGGACAGAACGCCACAAGATTCAAAGTAACAGAGTTTATTAGATTACAGAACTCAAAAAATGCCCGTAAAACACAAGGGCCAGGCAGTTTTTGCCTTTAGGAGCAAAAAGGGGCAAAAGTAAATGTTCAAAAGATAAACCGGATTAAACCGGAGTTTAATCCGGGTAAAAACAAACTGCTTGCGTCAGCCTGGGTATAAACGAAACGAAAGCCAAGGAACAAAAGATACAAAGAATGCAACTAATTGGCAGCAGATTCCTCTCTGCTGCCAACACTGTGCTTAGAGTAACTTGCGTCGCTCCCCCACACACACAGCAAACAGGATCTCCAACACGAGTAAAACAGCCAAGGATTGTAGCAGTTGAGTAGACCAGTTCCGTTCCGTAGATCAAAGCCAGAAGCAGACGTTTGTAGTTTTTCCAAGTCCAAGAAGGGGGGAAGACAAGCCGTGGTCAGTTCAGTCCGAGTTCTCAAAGCAGGAGATGGCGTCCGTCAAGAAGACGACGGAGGGTCAAGCTAATAAGAGTAAGCACAGGTTTGCACAAACAAATGCCCACACAATCCCTCCCGCCGTCTGACCCTGGATTCCAATCAACTTACGTCACAGCACAGGAAAGCACACAAGTCTTCAGGGAAGCGTCCCACACACACACGGATCCCAAGCGTTTGCCCAGATTACCTTGCCCAACGCAATTTGCAATTGCTCCCAAGCCCCATTTTATGCCAGTTACAAATCTTCATCACTGTCAGCTGTCCTCCTTAACCCGGGCGTTTCCTCATCACTTTCCTCGTCAGAGCTGGAACACCTCTGACTACGCCCAACAGCATCTCCAGCTGTGGATCCCGTCCCATCCCTCCAGCTAAACCATGGGTCTAATCCTGAAGGTCCCCATTCATCTTCTGTCCCATCATGGCCAGTGGCACCCACTTCCTCCCTTACCCGAGTCCAATCCATCTCATCCTCCTCTGAGCTAACCAGCCCCTCCTCCATTCTCTCCGTAAACCCTTCGAAAGACTCCTCGTCAGATGGTGCTGCAAATATGTCTCGCAGTCTTTTTCTCTCTCGCTCCTCGAGAGTATCTGACTCTCGAGGAGTCTTACGCCCACGTCTGTCAGTAACAGAGCCATGAGGCTCAATCATAACACTATCCCCTCTCACAAAGGCCTCCTCCCCCGATGGCGGAGAAGTGGCAGTGATACCCTCCGCTATAGCACCACGACGACTAGAGGTATCAAGTTTCAACAGCGAACGATGAAAGACTGGATGGACCTTTAAACTAGACGGTAAACGCAAACGAAACGCAACAGAAGAAATCTTTTTAACGATAGGAAAGGGACCCAAATACCGAGGCGCAAACTTTCCCCCAGCCTGTTTAATATGTTTGGAAGATAACCACACCAAATCCCCTTCTTCCAACTCCTCCCCTGCCTGCCTGTGGCGGTCAGCCTGAGTCTTCTGCGTTGCCTTAGCTTCCAACAGTAAGCGACGGGCAACATCATGCAATGCAGCCATTTCCGAAGAGCGGTACACAGGGTCCGAAGAGACCACATTGGTCGACGGCGCCACACCTCCCCGTGGGTGAAAACCATAAGTTAGCTCAAATGGCGTATGCTGACTAGACGTGTGCACCGCATTGTTGTAAGCAAATTCCGCCACCGGTAACCACTTTACCCAAGCCGTGGGTTGATCTAAACAAAAACAACGCAGATACTGCTCTAAGAGCCCATTAACCCGTTCCGACTGTCCATCCGTTTGCGGATGGAAAGCTGAAGACACGTTTAACTTAGTCCCCAAACACTCATGGAAGTGTTTCCAAAAGCGTGACACAAATTGCGGAGCCCTATCTGAAATAATCACCTCGGGTGCTCCGTGCAAACGATAGATGTGCTTTGTAAATAGTAAGGCCAACGTAGGGGCCGCCGGAATGGTTGAACAAGGAATAAAATGAGCCAGTTTACTAAATAAATCCACCACCACCCAAATACAAGTATAACCCCCAGACTTAGGCAAATCTGAAATAAAATCCATGGAAATGATTTGCCATGGCCTCTCCGGAACAGGTAAAGACGATAACAACCCTCTAGGGCGCCCAACAGGCGTCTTACTCTGCTGACAAACGGCGCAGCTGTCACAAAAGCGCAGAATGTCTTGCCGCATCTTTGGCCACCAGTAGCTCCTGGTGATAAGCTGTACGGTCTTGAACCTGCCAAAGTGCCCAGCCATGGGTTCGTCATGGTGGGCTCTAATCACCTCCAACCTGAGGGTCCCTACTGGTACGTAAACCTGCCCCCTACGCACCAATACCCCGTCTTGATCCTGGAGATGCGGCAGTATGGTACGGTTACCTGCAGAGAGCAGCATCAGTTGCTCCTGAGTCCACACATCATCCTTCTGAGCCTCAAGGATCTGGTCATGTAACCCAAGCTCATTATCTACAACACACAGAGAGGCAGTAGGCAAGATGGTCTGACATACTACCTGCTCATTGGTCTTAAATTCCGGCTTGCGGGATAAAGCATCGGCCCGCAAGTTTGCCTTCCCCTCCACGAACTGCACCTTGAAGTTAAACCTGGAGAAAAACAAAGCCCAGCGGATTTGACGCTGGTTTAACTTCTTTGCTGTTTGCAAGTGCTCTAAGTTCTTGTGATCAGATCTGACCACGATCTGGTGCCGTGCCCCTTCAAGCCAGTGCCGCCACACCTCAAACGCCACCTTAATCGCCAACAACTCCTTCTCCCATATGGTATAGTTCTGCTCGAAGGGTGTTAGTTGCCGCGAGTAAAATCCACAGGGACGCAAGGTCCCTGAGGAATCCTTCTGAGACAATACAGCCCCCAACGCGTAGCTAGAAGCGTCCGCTTCTACCACGAACGGTCTGTCAACATCAGGATGGGTTAGTATGTTGTCCGATTGAAAACTAGACTTTAGTTGTAGAAACGCCTCGTGAGCTTCCCGCCCCCACACAAATGGCTGTTTCTTGCGCAGAAGCTGCGTCAAAGGTACCGTGAGCTTTGCAAAATTCGGAATAAACTCCCGGTAGTAATTAGCGAAACCCAAGAACCTTTGTACATCCTTCTTAGTCTTCAGCTCCTGCCATGAGTTGACGGCGTCAACCTTATGTGGGTCCATTTTAAGTTCCCTACCTGACACTACATGACCTAGGAACTCCACTTCAGGCACATGAAAGACGCACTTGGAAGCCTTGGCGAAAAGCCCATTAGCCCGCAGTCGGTGCAGAACCTGCTTGACATGTTGACGATGTTCTTTCTCGTCCTTAGAAAAAATCAAGATATCATCCAAATAAATCACTAAAAATTGGTCAATTAGGTCCCTGAACACATCGTTCATGAACCTCTGGAATACCGCAGGAGCATTACAAAGCCCAAAAGGCATGACTCGGAACTCGTGGCATCCGAAACACGTGTTAAATGCCGTCTTCCATTCATCCCCTTCCCGTATACGGATTAAGTTATAGGCCCCCCGCAGGTCAAGCTTGGTAAAGACCTTAGCCCCTTGCACCCTTGATAACAGTTCCGAGATTAAAGGCAGCGGGTACCTATCCCGAATGGTGTATTTGTTTAGGATCCGATAATCGCAGACCAACCTAAGTTCCCCAGTCTTTTTGGCTACAAAGAATACCGGTGCCGCAGTTGGAGAACTAGATGGGCGAATAAACCCCTTGGCTAAATTTTCATCTAGAAACTCCCGCAAAGCTTGCCTTTCCGGTACAGTCAAGGCATACAGCCTCCCTGCTGGCAGTTTCGCACCTTCTGCCAACTTGATGGCGCAATCATATGGCCTGTGCGGTGGTAATTTGTCCGCTTCTCTTTTACAAAATACATCAGAGAACTCCCCATACTCAGCAGGCACTCCCTCCATATCAGAATGAGTAACATTTAGAGTGCAACAATCCTGCCTCTTTAAGATCACTTTACGTGTTGCCCAATCTACTTGTGGGTTTACTACAGCTAGCCAATCCATCCCCAGGATCACATCATATCTAGGCAAGCTCGTAATATCCCACACAAACGTTCCCGTTACTCCCTGCACCTCCCACGTTACTGCTGAGGTTTCATGGTTAACCACCCCAGTCTCCAGCAGTCTCCCATCTGCTCCTTCCACCCACACGTCGCATGCCTTGCGCACTCTAGGAATGCCATGCTTCTTAGCAAACTCAATATCTACATAGGAGACCGTAGCCCCTGAGTCCAGCAGTGCCAAAGTAGAAACAAGTTCCCTTCCCCCAACAGATAATGTAATGGGTACGAAAACATGCTTCCTCCCCTCAGTTGACTGCTTGAGGAGCCCTAGTGCGTTGGACTCACGTCGCACTAGGGCTGGCCTTTTCCCGAAAGCTGGGAAGGTTTCACATTACAATTTTTGGCAAAATGCCCAGCATTCCCACAGTACAAACACAAGCCCAGCTGCCTCCTACGGCTCTTTTCCTCTGTAGACAGCTTTTTAAAGACCCCAAGCTCCATGGGCTCTTCCCCCATCACCACAGGTGCCCTGGTTACATGCATGGGTGGCGCACACATTGCTTTTGAGTGTTTACGAGCCTCGAACCTTGCGTCTAAACGCAGCACCTTAGCTACTAAGGCGTCCCAGCTTTCAGCCGGCTCCAAGCGTGCTAATTCATCCTGGAGCATATCACTTAACCCGGCAGTAAATAAAAGCATGAATGCATTTTCCCCCCAATCCAGCTGGTGGCGATACAGGTTAAACTTATTTAAGTAATCCAAAACAGTCCCCTTTCCCTGTTTCAACCGATACAGAGCCCACCCAGCGTTCTCCGTGCGGAGAGGATCCCCAAAAGTATCAGTTAACAACTTTTTGAAATTATTCAAATTGTCCTTGACTGGGTCATTTCCCAAAATTAAATTAGTGGCCCATTGTCCTGCGGGACCGGTCAACAAACTCAAAATAAAGGCCACCTTGCTAGTGTCTGTAGGAAAAGCATGAGCACTGAGCTGAGAAAAATAAAGCTCCACTTGTGCCAAAAAGGTTGGCAACTTGCACCTGGTTCCGTCAAAGCGTTCAGGAGTCAAAACATGTCCTTTCACAGCCTGAGCTGTTTGGATAACGGTAAAAGCCGTTTGCAATTGGTCTACTTTGGCCCTTAACTCATCCATCGTCTTCCTGACGGGTTTATTGCTGCAATAAACTTTTTATGGGCGTTGGGCAATCTGTCAAGGACAGAACGCCACAAGATTCAAAGTAACAGAGTTTATTAGATTACAGAACTCAAAAAATGCCCGTAAAACACAAGGGCCAGGCAGTTTTTGCCTTTAGGAGCAAAAAGGGGCAAAAGTAAATGTTCAAAAGATAAACCGGATTAAACCGGAGTTTAATCCGGGTAAAAACAAACTGCTTGCGTCAGCCTGGGTATAAACGAAACGAAAGCCAAGGAACAAAAGATACAAAGAATGCAACTAATTGGCAGCAGATTCCTCTCTGCTGCCAACACTGTGCTTAGAGTAACTTGCGTCGCTCCCCCACACACACAGCAAACAGGATCTCCAACACGAGTAAAACAGCCAAGGATTGTAGCAGTTGAGTAGACCAGTTCCGTTCCGTAGATCAAAGCCAGAAGCAGACGTTTGTAGTTTTTCCAAGTCCAAGAAGGGGGGAAGACAAGCCGTGGTCAGTTCAGTCCGAGTTCTCAAAGCAGGAGATGGCGTCCGTCAAGAAGACGACGGAGGGTCAAGCTAATAAGAGTAAGCACAGGTTTGCACAAACAAATGCCCACACAATCCCTCCCGCCGTCTGACCCTGGATTCCAATCAACTTACGTCACAGCACAGGAAAGCACACAAGTCTTCAGGGAAGCGTCCCACACACACACGGATCCCAAGCGTTTGCCCAGATTACCTTGCCCAACGCAATTTGCAATTGCTCCCAAGCCCCATTTTATGCCAGTTACAAATCTTCATCACTGTCAGCTGTCCTCCTTAACCCGGGCGTTTCCTCATCACTTTCCTCGTCAGAGCTGGAACACCTCTGACTACGCCCAACAGCATCTCCAGCTGTGGATCCCGTCCCATCCCTCCAGCTAAACCATGGGTCTAATCCTGAAGGTCCCCATTCATCTTCTGTCCCATCATGGCCAGTGGCACCCACTTCCTCCCTTACCCGAGTCCAATCCATCTCATCCTCCTCTGAGCTAACCAGCCCCTCCTCCATTCTCTCCGTAAACCCTTCGAAAGACTCCTCGTCAGATGGTGCTGCAAATATGTCTCGCAGTCTTTTTCTCTCTCGCTCCTCGAGAGTATCTGACTCTCGAGGAGTCTTACGCCCACGTCTGTCAGTAACAGAGCCATGAGGCTCAATCATAACAATAACAATGGAAAAAAGAGACTAAAGAAAGGGGCAGAAGAATGACACTGATATAATATTCTCCCCAGGCAAAGAATAACGATCAGCTTTATACAAATTGGTGGTTACTGGACGTCTAGACAGAAAATAGTACTGGGCTGTAAAGATCTCAAATCCTATGAGAAGATGAACTAGTACTGCTATTGCAGCAGATGTTGACAGAAATCCAAAAAGCACACAGGATAAACATAGCCCAAAAACAGAGATGGAGTGCAGCTAAGATGCTAAACCATTCAGCAAGTTATTTTAAATGACTGTTGCTTTGGCTGTTCATCTGGTTTATGGAAGAGAAAAGAATGGGAAGCACGAAAATGTAGAAGTCTGAAAAGTATGCACTACAGAGTGAAGAAAATAACTGCAACAATAACAACAATACTACATTGCACAGATTCTATCCTTGGATGGGAGAGTGATCTGAAGAAAAGGTATTGCAGACCAAGGATAGCCCTGTATTTTAGGAAGAAAGAATGAAGACTTTAGGCATTGCAGTGAAAAGTGGAGGGGAGAAATAATGGTGTGTTTCTTGTATCAGGTCATAAATGAAAGAACAGTCTGCTGTGAGGAAAGCGAAGCAATGCTGCCATTACCAAAAGGAGGTGGGGAGAACCCAACATCTTTTTTTTTTTTTTACGTGTCCCACTATAACTTACTAAGCATTTGCTAACTTACTGTATGTACTCACGTAGACATCTAGACATTTTAATTTTAAAAAATGTTAGGTGTGCTTCTGAGCATATGCAAAACATTATTTTACAATCTTAACAGCTTATACTCTAAAGAGTAAATTAAGCCCTAGTTAACTAGATGTAGCTTGGTTCATAGCCACTAGACAATACATGATTGGACTTATCAGATATATGCATTTCTACCCATATTTTTTTCCTAAAATATGCATTTTATGGGCATCCCATTACTTATTTTGAGCCACGGTTCTCTGAAACAAAGAAAGGTACTCATGTTGATTCAGACTGATCTGAAATTATCTAGGTTTATTTTCCCATCATGTATGTCATAAACATTTGAATTCTCTCTGTTGTTAATTATTTATATCTTCAAGTAACTTCTGTCTGATGGCAATCCTAAGGTGAGCTAAACCTATAACATGGTTACTTGGCAAGATTTGTTCAGAGGATGTGTTCCTTTGCTTTCTGGAGGCTAAGGGCCTTTCCACACAGCCCTATATCCAGAATATCAAGGCAGAAAATCCCACAATATCTGCTTTGAACCGGATTATTTGGGTCCACACAGCCATATATTTCAGATCAAAGCAGATAATGTGGGATTTTCTGCCTTGATATTGTGGGATACAGGGCTGTGTGGAAGGGCCCTGAGAGACTAGTTTACTCAAGGTCCCTCAGTGGGTTTTCATGGCCAAGTGAGAATTCAAAGCCTGATTTCTAGAGTCATAGTCCAATGTTTAAATCACACTGTGCTTGATTTCTGAATGATTCCCATAAGTCTCTTTGGCATGTTCCACATGCTAAATCTTTGCCTCTCATCTGTGTAAAATAGCTCCCTGATCCTCCAACCAGCCCATTTGCACTACTGTTGGTTTTATTTTAGTATCAATTTCAAATATGGCTCTTCTTTCCAGCTTTTGTAGCCCAGTCTTGATGGCTTGTTTTTTCTCAATTAGATTTTTTCAGATACATTTGTTATTGGTTCTTTAATTTTGATATTTTAAAAATACATTTAAATTAGATTTAAAATATTTAGCATATTTTAGAATTTAAACACACACAAACATCCTTTCCTTTGTTTTCTCCCTTTTACCCACTTTGCTCTTCATCTTTTCTGTAAGCTGCGGTAAAATAAATTTTGGAGTGTTCTCTCCTTATGGTTGTATTCAAGCTGATCTTCCCCATTTGAGTTAGCTAGTTTCCCCACTAGGGATGTTATTCTTCATTAATTTTCTCCCCCAAGGAAACAATGAATAATTCTAGCAATGTTTGTTCCATGGTGAGAAAATCTTTGACAGCTGTGCAGTTTTGGAAGACTATCAACAGTTCAAGATTTATTCTGTGCAAAATTTACACACACAGTATTTTTACACATGAATTGCTGTTTACTAACCAGCAAAATACCATGTTCAATATTGCACAGAAAATTGGAACTACACAGATTATGGTCAGTCCAGGATTCACTTCGTTAGACTTTCTTGAAAATTGAAAAACACCCTTTTGACCATTTTCCAACAATTTACAAATGTATTTTGGTGCCTGTTTCCTACTTTACTAAATTTCTGTGACTAAATTCACACAACTCTGTTTTCTTGTTACTTGTGGCATATGTACATGTGTGAGTTAGCTTACACTTGTGAACAGGGACTTATTATAAGAGAATATAAGAGTAACTTGTGTATAGAATGTGGATTATGGCCAATAAAGTGATAGTATATCTCTTTATGGGTTCTGTGGACCCAACTATAATTAAATATTGCAAACACATTCACAATTAAAATCCATTTACATGGACTTAATGCAACAATTGATATATTAAAATTGACACATATGCATTGTACCAGAAGTTGTAAGCATTCGACTAGGTGCCAATCCAGGACTTGATTACAGGACTCTTCTCCCTGTGCTACTCAATTGACTGCAACACTTGGATGCAGATCTGAAAAGCCTAAATAAGAAAAAGCAAAATGGAAGCAACTGCAAATGTAGTCATTACACTGCAAATAATTTACCCTTTTGTTCTTTCTTTCACACATAATTAAAATACTAAGGAAAAAAGGTCATATTCATTAGTCCTAGCCACTGCAGTTCTTCTCCAGCTCCAGCAATCCCTCTCCTTTTTCATCTCAACCACCACATACAGCCTTGTTCGGGGTTTCCCTACTCACTGGACCAAATCAATAAAACTTGCAATAACAATACAGGAACCCTCTTATCACGGTGCCCTAAACATATTCTGCCTCTCTTGTTGAACAGTTTTGTTATATATGAAGAGGTTTGAATAGCATAGAATTATGCAGTTGGGTGTAGTGATGCAGAGAAAAATATTCTCTTTAGACCACCAGCTTGATTCTATAGTCAATTTCTACTTGAGATTCGGCCAGAAGCTAACCTTAGAATTACACTGAAGGCCTAGAGTGGACACTTCTGTAGGTATTGCTAGATCCTTCTGTGTAATTCTATGGAATTCTTCAACTGGAAGCCCATCATTCATTTCAGATAAGAAAAAATAGCAATCCTCTATTATATGGAAAAATAATATGAAAGGTCATGGAGTAGATCCTGTGTATAATTTGCAGGTCTGTTATATGTTACTTGTGTAGCAAAATGGATAAGAAGAAAGGCTGCTCTTCAAGTTCAAACTCATTTGAACATGGTTTTCTGGGACTCAGAACTGACTGACAACTTTGGGGAAAGGTGGGCTTGGAAGCAACTTTGTGTGTTTTTTCACAACTGGCAACCAATAACCCCCTCTGCACATGGATGTGTATCTCCAATATCATACCCAGTATGCATTTCTCCCCCATCTTGCTTGTTTCATTCAAGTCTAAACCTAAAATTCTGTAATCTAAATACATATATTATACAAAATGAATGATCCAGAGAAGTCTTGCACTTGCTCAGAAGAGATGATAGGCTGTTACTGCAGGAAAGCGAAAGGCCTGTCCCATTTTGAAGGCAAGTGTCTCTGAAATCATCATCATCATCATCATCATCATCATCATCATCATCATCATCATCATCATCATCATCATCTCCTCCTCCTCCTCCTCCCCTAGTTTATTCCAGAACTCATCAAGATGATTGCATGTTTCTATTAGTCCGGGCAGCTGGTCTTATTGATGCCAAGATGAGATGCGAAAATGTTATTAGAATGGATGCATTTAATGTGTCTGACAAAAACTGTCTCCTATTGATATAGGTATTTTGATCCAGGACTTGTCTTGAATGGCTTCTTATGGGATGTGATGATCATATATTATTAATCTTGAAGAGCAAAACCAATACCTGACCCATTACATTTTGATTTGCATCTACCAGACAGTATTTCTTTTTCTCATGCTGTTGCTTTATATAGATTTTTCCTCTTAACTGCAATTCTTCATCTTTACAATGAGCCAGAATGATTAGCATAATTAATCTCTCCCTTTCTTTGTCTGTCTATGCCTGTGTCTCATAAAGACAGGCATATAGGAAGTAATCAGTAATATAGTGTTTCTCTATAACATTAGGGGAATATATTTTTTCCAGAACAGGGATTGTGAAAAAATGGCTTTGAATGTTTAACCAATGGCGGTTTATTCACATATTTTTTCTTTAGTCTTAGCTTATTTAATTTTGGAAGTAGTTAACATTTTAAGTATTCTGCTACCAGAGTCTGGTTCCAGCAGCATTTTTAAAGATGAGTAAGGCTGGATCTGTTGTCCCCTCCTTTCAGACATGTCAGTAGTTTCACGTCCTTCTTTATTATTCTCTAATGAGCAGAAAAAGAGAAATGTAGAACCGTTACCTCTTGCTTAGCAGACCATAAACAATATAGAAAGTATATACAAGGCCAATTGAACTTTATAACTTCATTTCTTTAAACATATTTCCAGACATAGTCAGAAATGCTGACTTGAGGATACCTTTAGTACGAGGGTTATCCAGAAAGTAGATTACGTTTTGGAATTAAAAATGAACAAAGTATAGGAGAAAACATTTACCATATGCATTTGAAAGCCACACCCAAATACCACATCTCACTTAGTTGCCATTCAAATCTAGGCACTTATCATAGTGATAAATGAGCTTGGAAACTCCTTCCCCACTAAATTCTGCCACCTCCGTCCTCAACCCTTCCCGCAGCTGTGCAGCGTCGCCAAAGCGCTACATTGCCAGCCACGCCCTCATTGTTGGAAACAAGTGGTTGAGGACAGAGGCGGCAGAATTTAGTGGGGAAGGAGTTGCCAAGCTCATTTATCGCTATGATAAGTGCCTAGATTTGAATGGCGACTATGTTGAGAAGTGGTATTTGGGTTTGGCTTTCAACTGCATATGGAAAATGTTTTCTCCTATATTTAGTTCATTTTTAATTCCAAAACATAATGTACTTTCTGGATAGCCCTCGTATAATGAGAGTGGCCCATCAAGTGAAAGGAAAAGTGGGTAAGTCATAATCCACATAAACACTTTATACTTAATAAGATTTCCACAATGGTGAGCATAATCAGATGCCACATGACCCACAGTTACTAAATACATGGTAAGGCAGAGCCAATAGTAATTCCCAGTACACTCCTGCCATGGAAGGGGAGACCAGAGGGAAATTGGTAGTAATTGTGCTACAGTCTTACATGCCCCTGTTCCAGTTGATATAAAGTGTCTATAATTTATTTCAGAGGGATGAATGGATCCTTGGACCTGGAGAGTTCCAACAATGGGCGCTCTGAGACATCCAACCCCCTGCCAAGCTACCGCTGATAGGACAGAAGTGAGAGAAGAGGATTTTTACAGTAGTTTCATTTCCTTCCTAGCTAGAATTTTCTTTTAATTTAATTTGATCCCCAATGCAACCAGGATTGATGTAAATGCAGATGGCTTGTGGACATAGATAATTTATGATTATGGTCAATAACCAGCACTAAAAAAAACTTGTGGACATACTTCAAGGATAACAGAGCTATGTTGTCACCCCTATCATCCTGCTGCACCTGAGTTTCGACTTTGGAGGACAGCCACTCAATAGTTCTCTGTATTTAAAACCTGATTGATGTGTGTGATGTTATAAACCCACGAGCTTGATATAACTGTATAATTAATGTAAATAAAATGAACACCATATTTAGAGAACATTTACAATGTATATAAAATAGTCAAATAATATAATGAACACATAATAGTAAAATAACATTTTACCATAAAATGAAAAACATTATCAATTCCATAGATTATAAACATCAGAAAAGGAAAGCCAGAAGGCTACTAAATTCTAATAGTCTGAGAGTTGGATTAGAAGTCAAGGAAGACCAGGTTCTCAGCCCTATTCAGTCATGGGAGACTGTGGTCAAGTAATACTCTTCCCCTCCCCCCTAAAGTTTGTCAAGAAAATCCTAGGATTGTCACCACAAACTGGCATCCTTTTGAGGGTACATGACACCAACAAGAGAGTGGCAGGAGGCCACTCTCAACCCATCAGGATAATTAACCATCGATGGCTTCGTTGTCAGCAGGCCAGTGAATCCGTTCTGGATTTTAGGCTGAATTTTAGATGATATTCAATCTATTCTGGGAAAGGCACTTTTTAGGGCTAAAATCCCTAACAGAAATCACTATTTAACTAACATTATTTATTTATTACATCATTTCTACCCCACCCTTCTCACCCTCAGGGGACTCAGGGCAGCTTACAACATGAACATATACATTAAAACTTCTGACTCTTAGTTAATATCAAAAGTGCTAGGAAATCCCTTTGCATCACAATATTACATATTCATATTTGTTGGGTGGAGAGAAGAAGACACATTCAAAGCTGTTGTCTCTCTGAACACCATGGTAAGAAGCACAGGAATGCAGGCTTAAGCATGAGTGGGATGGTTGCTCACCATAACATCAAGAACTATTTCGGATGGAGATAATCTGTAGATGCTGGGTCAAATCTCACTCAGGGAAGCTTATCTGGTTTCCATTTAGAAAGAGTATGCTTTCACCAATAAGATTTCATTTATACAGTGTTGCATTATAGTTGCATATGTAGTCTGTGCGCATTCAGAAGAAGACCTACAAGCCACTCTCAACACCTTCGCAGAAGCATACGAGAAGCTCAGCCTCTCACTGAACATCGAGAAAACCAAAGTGCTCTTCCAACAGGCACCAGCTAATCCCTCTGCAAAGCCAGGAATACAGCTAAACGGTGTAACATTAGAAAACGTTGACCATTTCCGCTAACTTGGCAGCCACCTCTCCACAAAAGTCAACATCGACACCGAAATACAACACCGCCTGAGCTCTGCGAGTGCAGCATTTTTCCGTATGAAGCAGAGAGTTTGATGACCGGGACATCCGTAGAGATACCAAGGTCCTTGTTTATAAAGCCATTGTCCTCCCAACCCTGTTCTACGCCTGCGAAACGTGAACTGTGTATAGACGTCACACCAAACTCCTGGAGCATTTCCATCAGCGTTGCCTCAGGAAAATCCTGCAAATCTCTTAGGAAGACAGGCGGACAAATGTCAGCGTGCTTGAGGAAGCAAAGACCACCAGCATTGAAGCGATGCTCCTACGCCATCAACTCCGCTGGACTGGCCACGTTGTCTGAATGCCTGATCACCGGCTCCCAAAGCAGTTACTCTACTCCGAACTCAAGAATGGGAAATGGAATGTTGGTGGGCAGGAAAAGAGATTTAAAGATGATCTTAAAGCCAACCTTAAAAACTGTGGCATAGACACTGAGAACTGGGAAGCCCTGGCCCTTGAGCGATCCAATTGGAGGTCAGCTGTGACCAGCAGTGCTGCGGAGTTCGAAGAGGCACGAACGGAGGGCTTAAGGGAGAAACGTGCCAAGAGGAAGGAGCGTCAAGCTAACCCCGACCGGGACCGCCTTCCACCTGGAAACCAATGTCCTCACTGCGGGAGAATATGCGGGTCAAGAATTGGTCTCTTCAGCCACCTAAGAACACACACCCAAGATGGAAGACAATCGTCCTCGAGCTACGAGGGATTGCCTAAGCATTATAGTCTTAAATAAAACTAAGAAGGGATAGGATCTTGACATATAGCAGCACACCTACCTGAACCTACCCATACTGATTGATACCCATTTTGCTTTGTTCTCTTCTTGGAGTTTTGTCCTACTGCCTTGTTTTTAGGTTACTTGAATACTTCCATTGATATTAAGAGGCTGCATATTTAGATTCAATGTTCTAATAGGTCTAGTAAATTAGGTATACTACATAAATAGCTGCTACTAGTATTCCTGTACTGTTATACAGCATAATATAATGGTTCGATCATTGGAGTATGACTCTGAAGACCAGAGTTTGTATTCAGCCATGGAAATGCTCTGTGCAATCTTGGGAAAGTAACACAGTCTCAGACTCATAGAATGGCAAAGGCAATCCTCCTCTGATAGGTTCGCCTTAAATTTGCCAAAAGTTGGAAACAACTTGGAAGTACACAAAAAGAACTGTTATAAAGTGTTTACTCTTTTCACATATGGATTTTTTTACTTCTTTGAATTTTCTGGCCAGCCTTCTGCCAAACTGGCATCTAGGGCAGTTAATGATAATAAAATACAGTTTAAGAAAATCTTTATTAAATCACAACATACAATCAGATAAATTAAAATACAATTAAAAACACAACAGCAAAATTAGTAGATAGCACCAGGCAATTAAAATCTCCTTCAGCAGCAGACCAGCTTCTGCTTGAATACAAATGTGTTAGCTTGGTGGCAGAAAGACAAGAGCAAGGAAAGCTTACCCTTGGCTTTCCTTGTGAGAAGAAATAGTGCTTTGCACTGTTGAAGCCTTCTTGGAGAGGGGTCTATCTAGCTCATAACTGTCTGTCTATCTATCTATCTATCTATCTATCTATCTATCTATCTATCTATCTATCTATCTATCTATCCATCCATCCATCCATCCATCTATCTTCTTTCTGTATAATCAATTGTCTTCCAGGCATTGTCCTTCAAGTCCCATCAGTCGTAGCCAGCTGCCATTCAACTGTATCTAGAAAGCTGCATGAGTCCCTTTCCTGGAGTGTATGTTTTTGTATGCATTTGGAGATTACACACATTACACACATGTATAGTTTGTATAGATATGAACATTAAATAATGACAACATATGCCTACCATTTGATGTCACATCCCTTTATTACAATATCATCATGGACAATCACTCGTGTCTGAGTATGATTGACTTCCAAGTATAGGTGGGTCCATAGTTGAGTGTAGAGACCTCAACTATGTGAGGACATCGATTTCCAGGTGGAAGGTGGTCCTGGTCAGGGTTGGGTTGATGCGCCTTCCTCTTGACACGTTTCTTCCTTTTGCCTTCCATTTGTGCCCTTTCAAATTCCAGGGCACTGTTGGTCACAGTTGACCTCCAGTTAGTATGCTTGAGGGCCAGAGCTTCCTAGTTCTCAGTGTCTATGCCACAGTTTTTAAGGTTGGCTTTGAGCCTATCTTTATATCTCTTTTCCTATCCACCAACATTCCATTTTCTGTTCTTGAGTTAAGCGTATACTAACTTCTTTGGGAGATGATGATCAAGCATTCACACAATGTGGCCAGTCTAGCGAAGTTGATGGTGAAGGATCATTGCTTCAATACTGGTGGTCTTTGCTTCTTCTATCACACTGACATTTGTCTACTTATCTTCCCGAGATATTTGCAGGATTCAGAGGCAACGCTGATGGAATCGCACCAGATGCTGAGTGTGATGTCTGTATAACAGAGTTAAGAGGACAATAGCTTTATAAACAAGCTCCTTGGTATCCCTACGGATGTCCCAATACTCAAACACTCTCTGCTTCATTTGGAAAAATGCTGCACTCGTAGAGCTCAGGTGGTATTGTACTTCAGCATCAATACTAACTTTTATGGAGAGATGGCTGCCAAGGTAGCAGAAATGGTCAACATTTACACCATTCAGCTGTATTCTGGCATTGCAGAAGGATTAGCCGGTGCCTGCTGAAAGAGTACTTTGGTTTTCTCGATGTTCAGTGAGAGGCCAGGCGTTTTGTATGCTACTGAAAAAATGTATAGAGTGGCCTATAGGTCTTCTTCCATGTTCCAAAGTTCATTTTTTCTTTCTTGGCTGCAAGATGGACTGGAGATGGCAGTCCAGCCAGGGATAAGAGAAGCAGAATATGTTTAGGGCACCTTTTCTAGCCCCCTCCCCATGTAGGTGAGTAGAGTAGATCCTATAAAGGGCTGCTCAGTTGTAGATACAGCTGCCAGACTATTCAACTGCCTCAAACTTTGAGGTAGAACAACTGAATCCTTATCCACTGCCCATGTGCCAGTTTGTGACTAGGGGGTTCCAGATTTCAGTCCTGTCCCTGTCACTACTCGCTGGTCCCTATGGGAGTTTTGTTGGTTTTGTTTAATTTTCTTGGAGGAGCCCTGTGTGAGAGTTTATATATATATATATGTGGAGATCAGTGCAGAGACAGTCAATGCATAGTCTTCAGAGAATGAGAGTTCCATCCAGTGGCATGGTTAACACAATGGTGGCTTCTCATCTGTTGCAGCCTTCTTCCACCTTTACAACTGTTGCAACATGTACCATGTTGTCATCTGCCTGCTCTGCCATTGAGGTCTTCAGATTGTTCTTAGTCTGGATACTCCTGTGCGACCCCTCCTGGGAGTACATTACTCCAATGGTTACACCAGCAGGTTCACTGGAATGCACAAGCCACCACCACCACCACCACCACAAGGTGACAATCCATTGAGCAGGATTACAATATACCACTTACTGAATGACAGCATTTTAGAAACAACAAAATATTTTATACCTTGAGCACATTTTTTTAAAGGAGGGAGATAGAGAACTTCTGCATATATAGACTGAATGTCTCCACCCTTCCCACTGTATGGCCTTAATTTAAAAGACAATATTATTGTCTCCCACACATCTTTTGCATTTTCTGCTTAGATTCTGGCAAGTCTTATAACTATCATTGGATGCTGTTTATAACTTCCATTCCAACTATTAGTACAAGAGTAAGCAGATGCTTAAATGTCTGATCCTTTATTATACAGATACCTTTTTCAATCATTTTATTGAGTCTTATTTTAATTTGATGGTATCATTTTGAGGCCCAACCTCTATTTAAAAACAGCACAGTCAACTATTGTTATGAAAGCACAGATACATGCACACACATACATGTAATTAGTGAGCAAATTAAATGGTTTCAAAATAATTTTGCAAACTAATATGAGATAACCACTTTGACTCTCCATTGGGGAGAGAAAAAGTGGGGTATAAATAAACATAATTATAATCGTATTTCTGTACCTCATATCTTTCTTTTCAATTTTTATCTTGTGTAGGATTAGTCATATGACAATTGCTAGCTACAAGCAGTTCCATAGAATGGATGTGACAAATTACTACAGACTAAATTGGAGACAGTGTCCCCATAGCAACTGTCCCTGTGGATCAGCCACCACAAAAGCATGTTTTGTTAGCTCCTTGCATTTAGGAGCACAGCGGTTTTTGACCAATTGCTACTATTGATGGTTTGCTATAGGGCTGTGTGTAATTATCAGTACTTACAGAAGCCCTGGAATGTATTTTGGCTCAGTCTGCTTGACAGGCTTGTAGTGAAGGCAACCGTCTACAACTTGATCTACTGCCAAGTCTGCTATCTATCTTAAAATTGTTGCAAAATTATATATAATTTTAGACAGTAAGGCTAGTCAGGTGACTTCCACTGAAGTCCAAGTTATCAATGGTGTGATATGTAGACATGTATCCTTTGTATACCTCAGACTCTCTCATGCAGTACTATGCCAGGTGTGCTTAGAAGTGGCTATCTTGAAGCTTTAATTTTATTAAAGACTGGATTTACATCTGCTATAATAATGTTAAGGAGGATATCTGAGAAATCAAGGACATATGATCCTCTCCAAATTGGTATGGACAAGATGAAGGTCTGCAGAAAGAAAAACAGAGGACATTTTAGTGTATTAATCAACACAGAAAATTTTGGAATTGTGTCATCCAATAATACCTTTCGTGTGTTTTAGATAAAATAAAAATACAAAAGGGGTATTGTAGAATAAGAAGAGCAAATGAGTCATCAGTTAAAACCACTGTAGCTTAATGAGCCAGCACAGAACCAGTGTGAAGAAGTGCTTTAAGTGCTGGAGGAAGTCATTCGAAGACCAAGGTTCATCTGCTGAAATCCACTGAGGTTGAGTCTGCAATGCCCAGAAATCAAAGGCTGGTCTGAAGTAGTAATGCTCTGGACAGACCTTGGAAGTGGTCACAAATACTCTCCTGACCCCCTGAAATGGGTCCAGCCAGGTTGAGATTCATTACCCTGCCTGGACTGTCACCTAACTGTCCATGTTGCCATCACTGCTCCTGACCACTCACAGAGCTACATGTGAGCTCTTGGCTATTTCAGGCTCCCCATGCTGACATCAGCAGAGGTGCCCTTGCAACCCAGAAGAAGGAGGCAGCCAATCTCCCCACCTTCTTTCTGGCCACATGAACACCTCTGCTGATGTCAGCATGGAATTCCCATGACAGCCATAAACTCACCTGTAGGTCTGTAGCCTGTTGGAAGTGGTGCTTCAGTAATACGAGTGCAATCTGCTGTTGATTGTAAGGAAAAGGGGATGATGGTGGTGCTCCACGTTGACAGCAGACTGGCTTGAATCAGACCTGATTGTATTCTCCATACACTCCTGAAGATATTGGTATACTTCAGAGTTTTAAGTAAATTCCATAGCATCCCCTGTCTTTTACTAAGTTCGGCTAAGCTATACTTACTGGAAGTTGTGAAAAGTCATGGGACAGCCAAGAACAAACTCAGGGGGGGAGTATGGGTTATCATGCTTGTGTAACTGAGCCTCGTGTCATACTTTTTCAGTTTAGTGGAAGGGAATGGCAAATCCCATATGAACAATTCTTGCTGAAGAAACTCCATGATAGGTTACCCTAGAGCAGTGGTTCTCAACCTGTATGTACCCAGGTGTTTTAGCCTACAACTCCCAGAAATCCTGGCCAGTTTGCCAGCTGTTAGGATTTCTGGGAGTTGAAGGCCAAGACATCTGGAGACCCACAGGTTGAGAACCACCGCCTTAGAATCATCATAATCTGAAAATGACAAGAGGAGAGACAGCAACAACAACAGCAGCAGCAGCAACAACAACAACAGGTTTGGTGAAATCTAGTTCTCATCCTGAATAGTATTGAGGCCACTTCTGTATATACCTTTTCCCAATTTTCATGTAAGTAAAACATGGTAACAAGGTGATAATGCAGTTTTGTCACATCCTGTGTGCAAAACTTGGTAGAATTATCCCAATCCCCACAACTGTGGCCAGAGATCACACTGCCTGGGGCATCCTGGGAATTGAAATGAGAGAATTTTTGCATTGCCCATCTAATAATTCACTTGTCTCCCCTTGGGTAACATCAGCAGGTTTTCAATCCTTGAATTGTTATTATATTTGTTATGTTTACTCTGATACTTGAAGCAAGAGGAATCATCCTGCTGTATGATTTTGTGTCTGAAAAGTCCAAGTGCTAATGACAAATTAAACTGGGTCTGATGACTGAGTTGTTAAAAGACCTGCAAACTGGCTTCTATTGATTTGTTTATAGTTCTAGTGTACAATAAATTATCCCAAGGTTATCTTGGGTTAACTAGAAAAATAATTTTGTCCTTAAAGAGAGGGATGGGGGTAGGAGAACTCAAATTGCTATTTCTGAGCTAGTCCAAGGCCTGAGACATTGGTTTTTCCTCAGATCTGTCAGTTTCTCATTCCCCTGCCTTGTGTCAATATTCTCTCTCTATTACATATTATTACCTACCTTCCAAAAGTGATATTGTTTGCCTGCCCAGGAACTGTGGTTAGGGATAAAAGACAAATATTGATCCTGTGGACTTTATGCCAAGCTAATAATAATAATAGTAACAACAAAAACAACAACAACAACAACAACAACAACAACAACAACAACAACTTTATTTATTATTCCATCCTCTCTCCCCAAAAAGCTACACAGCTTTTTTATGTTGGGACAACTGAGATTGGAACTCTTGAGTAGAGTAATCATACTGATAAGGCAAAAGCTGAACAACAGCATATCCACAAGGTATAAAAGAGAAAGACTACAGTCTTAGTAGAACCCAGGGGTGCAGTGGGTTAAACCTCTGAGCTGTTGAACTTTCTGACCAAAAGGTCGCAGGTTTGAATTCAGGGAGCAGAGTGAGCTCCTGCTGTTAGCCCCAGCTTCTGCCAACCTAGCAGTTCAAAAATATGCAAATGTGGGTAGATCAATAGGTACTATTACAGCAGGATGGTAATGGTGCTCCATGCAGCCATGCTGGCCACATGACCTAGGAGATGTCTATGGACAATGCTGGCTCTTCGGCTTAGAAATGGAGATGAGCACTGTAGAGAAGTTATGTGTAAAACAGAGATTGTTGATATGATTTTATTTGTTTGTTTGTTAAAGAGGAAAAAGAGTTGTATATTAGCAGGGAAAAGCCTAGCATGGAAACTAGCTGGAAGCAGCATTTGGTAGGTTGCCATGGTAACACAGCTTCCCTTGGGAGAAAAGGGGCGTGGCTAAGATGACAGTTGGAGCAGATTCCCTTTTAAAAAAGTTGAGTTGCTGTGAGGGTTTAAAAAAGGACAGTTGCGGTTAGGTTTTGGAAAGATTAGGAGCTGGGGAAATCAGCTAAGGACGGCAGCTTATGGTCACTCAGGGGAAAGGCTGGGAATATAAGCTGACCGAGGAAGTTTAGTATACTGTGTTGAAGAGAAGTTATTTAAGAAATATCCATTCAAGAAAGACTACATTGTAACTTAAGATCCGGAACGTTTACTGATTGAAACCATACGCTTATGTACCAAAAATAAACTTGAATTTTGTTATTGTTCATAAAGATAAGTCTCCTTGCCTCTCTGTAAGCCTGTTACCTCACGTTGGTGGCAGTTACCGTACCTATCTATATAAGTTACCGTACTTTCCTATATAAGTTACCATCTTTACTCATTTAAACCCAATCAGTTCCGTTATCCTTCCTTATCCACTAAATCATCCCTGTCATACATTCACACATCCTCCATCCCTCCCTCTCACACGTGCACACATCTCCTGAATTGGAGGCAGCAGTGGGATTTAAAGACAAAGATTTCCCCTGCCTGAGTTGAGTACCACAAATTGGGCTTTCTTCAATTGGGGGCAGTGGTGGGATCAAAAGGATTCCATCCCTGTCACCTCAGTCCTCTTCAGTTGGAGGCAGTGGTGGGATTCAGAAAAAGATTCCTTCCCTGCCTCACCTCTCTTCAATTGGTGGCAGCGGTGGGATTCAGAAAAAGATTCCTTCCCTGCCTCACCTCTCTTCAATTGGTGCCAAGCGGTGGGATACGTTTAACATCTCAAACTAAGTGCCTTAAGACCACATAGGAAGAAATCGTGAGGTAAAAGTTAAGAAAAATGGCTACCAGACTACAAAAGAAATTAGCAGGAGAGGCTAGTGAATACCAAGGAGATAGTTCGGACTCTGAGCAAACCCCTGAGACAAGGGAAACCCTTAAATATAAAATTGAATTGAGAAAATTAGAATTGGAGGATAAACAAAGAGAAAGAGAAAGAGAAAGAGAAAGGGAGGATAAGCAAAGAGAAAGAGAAAGGGAGGATAAGCAAAGAGAGAGAGAATGGGAGGAAAAACGATGGGAACAAGAGAAGGAATTGAAAATAATGCAGCTAGAGAAGGATAAGGAAATAGAACTGAGACGATTGGAATTGGAAAAAGAGAAATTGGCACGGTCTCAACCACACATTATTAACCAAGAAGGGAATGGTAGGACTGAAGCGTCTGATCTACTTCTGAAGAGATTCCCAAAGTTTAATAAAGATGATGATGTGGAAAAGTTTTTGATTTCTTTTGAGAGGTGCTGCAGAGATTTTGAAATTGATGAGGGAAAATGGATGCTTTATTTAAGACCCCAAATTTGTGGGAAATTGTTAGAAATATATGGTGATGTACCTGAAGAGTCACACAGAGATTATAATTTCTTTAAAAAGCAGGTACAACAGAAATTGCAACTCACACCTGAGTTTTATCGTTTAAAATTCAGATCTCTGAGGAAAGAAAAGCACCAAAGCTTCGCACAAGTAGCTTCAAAACAGGCTCAATTATTTGATAGTTGGCTCAGAACCTCAGAAGTGGAAACTTTTCAACAGCTGAGGGAATTAATTAAGTTGGAACAACTGTTTCAATTAGTGCCCTCAGATTATCGGTGGTTAGTTCAAGACAGAAAGCCATCAACTGCCAATGAAGCGGCTTCAATGACAGACCAATTAATCACTCTGAGGGAAGGATTTAGGAACGATGAGGGACTAAGTGAGAGAAGGCAGAATAAACCGCCATTTTTCAATTATCAAACACACACACAATACAAAAAGACGCCTGCCATAGAAAACACCGCCTACAGGAGGCCTGAGGTAATTAATCAGACCAAACCTGAGGTAAAAGCAAGGTGCTATCAGTGTGGAAAGTCTGATCATCTAAAATACCAATGTCCTCTTTTAAGAAGAGATAAAACATCCTTCTTTATGAATAAAGAGCCCAAAGAAAATACTCTTAATAGGGATATTAAGTTGCTAAGCAGTACTGAAACAGTCCCTAGGGAGAAACAATGTTTATTTATTTTATCCGATGATTTTTCTGAAGATTATTTTGAGCCTATCACTATTGTGAACCAACAAAAACAAGGTTGGAGGGATACAGGATCCCAGGTGTGTGTTATCCACCCAAAATCGGTACCTCAGAAATATCAAAAGCCCACCTCTGAGATAAATCTAAAGGGTTTGGGACCAGCTGTACCAGCTGAGGTAGTATCTCTCCCAATTGAATACAATGGATGGAAAGGGATCTGGGACTTTGCAATTAGCTCAGATATCCCTCATGAATGTTTAGTCGGCAATGACCTAGCTAGACAAGTTAAGAACTGGAAAAAGTTGTGTGAGGAGAAGGAAGATTACAACAGAAGCCCTATTCAGGAAGCAGTGTGCTTACCTATTCAGCCAGAATCTGAACAGGGTCCAGAATCCAGTTCCGCCATTATTGAAATTGTTAGTAAAACAGGGGGAGTGCAAGAAATTAAACAAGCTCAGGAGGAAGATGAATCCCTGAAGCCTTTGTTTAAGCAAGCTGAAAATATTCCAGAATCAGCGGGAGAACTACCCAATAAATTTGTCACAAAAGATGGTGTGCTTTACAGAGAAAGCAAAAGTGTGGAATCAGAAGAAAGGTCAGAAATACATAGTCAGAGTTTCACTGAAATTGAAAGGCAAGCGCAGGTGGCTGAGAAACTGAAGGAGCAACAGGCAGAGCGGTTGGACATGGGCTTGGTGTCCAGGAGCTCTATTTCTCACTCTGTCCTCTCTGAGATGCAAGTGATAGAACAAGAAACGCCAGTGACTACAAAGTCCACACAGTCCCAGCTAGATCTCTTTGAAGACATCGGAAGCTTCACATCTGGACCACCAAAGTACAAAGATAATCCTTTTTCATTAGGCGATGCCTTCAGCTCACAGTGGGAGACAGACAACTCCTCTTGGGAAATGGACAAAGGGGAAGAGGAGGCAGACATTGCCATCTCCAGCATCCGGCCTATTGGTGACAGACCCATTAACAGAAGAGAGACAGAGAGCAAGATATCAGTAGTGGAGTCCAATGAAGCTCAGCAGAAGTTTGCAGGGGCCAAAGTCATCTCATCTGATATGTTCTTTGGACGGGAAGCTGATACAGTTCCAGTGGCTGAATATTTGACCGATCTTCAGTCAACAATGAGAGTGACAAGAGACATCGCACAAGAACATCTAGCTGTAGCCCAGCAGAGACAGAAGAGCTACTATGACGTGTCAGCCAAACCAAGAAGCAAGCGGAGGTTATTTTTCGATGGAGAGAGTGGTAAAGACCCTGACGTGATGGGGATTGGTAGTTTTAACCATCAACAGTTTACTTTCAATATTCTACAAAAATGCTTGGACTATGTATCGCAAGACTTCTTAAATGACTCTTGGAAGTTTCGCAAAAAGACATTTTGGGACAGAGAGAGTTCATTGTGTTGCTGGGAAGGACGAGTGTAATTATCCCCAACAACATGTTAACCTCTGGAATGCTCCGCAGAAGGAAACATCGATGAACTGTGCCAGGTGGCATGAAGAAGATCCCTATGAAATGTACTGAGTATCGGAAGATGTTTAGTCCAGTGTATAAATAAAGACTTGGGGAATAACCCTGAATGAAAATTAAACTGTTACAAATATGATTTATGGAAAATGTATTTTTAAAATGTCTTTTGATTTGAGATTGTGAATCTTAACAGTGGGAAAGGTGACCAATACGTTTATGGTTTGTATGTTGAATGGTGACAATGTCATAACTGTATGGTAAGATATGGACATGTTATGTGTATATGCAACAGTGAAGGTTTGTATTTTATGATTTATGTATTGTATCTTTGTGTTTTATTTCAGGAATACTGTTATATATGTATATATGTATGTACTAATTATTTTTGCCATTCTAGGCATAGAAAATGCAAAAATAATCTTTCTAAGGGGGGAGGTGTAGAGAAGTTATGTGTAAAACAGAGATTGTTGATATGATTTTATTTGTTTGTTTGTTAAAGAGGAAAAAGAGTTGTATATTAGCAGGGAAAAGCCTAGCATGGAAACTAGCTGGAAGCAGCATTTGGTAGGTTGCCATGGTAACACAGCTTCCCTTGGGAGAAAAGGGGCGTGGCTAAGATGACAGTTGGAGCAGATTCCCTTTTAAAAAAGTTGAGTTGCTGTGAGGGTTTAAAAAAGGACAGTTGCGGTTAGGTTTTGGAAAGATTAGGAGCTGGGGAAATCAGCTAAGGACGGCAGCTTATGGTCACTCAGGGGAAAGGCTGGGAATATAAGCTGACCGAGGAAGTTTAGTATACTGTGTTGAAGAGAAGTTATTTAAGAAATATCCATTCAAGAAAGACTACATTGTAACTTAAGATCCGGAACGTTTACTGATTGAAACCATACGCTTATGTACCAAAAATAAACTTGAATTTTGTTATTGTTCATAAAGATAAGTCTCCTTGCCTCTCTGTAAGCCTGTTACCTCACGTTGGTGGCAGTTACCGTACCTATCTATATAAGTTACCGTACTTTCCTATATAAGTTACCATCTTTACTCATTTAAACCCAATCAGTTCCGTTATCCTTCCTTATCCACTAAATCATCCCTGTCATACATTCACACATCCTCCATCCCTCCCTCTCACACGTGCACACATCTCCTGAATTGGAGGCAGCAGTGGGATTTAAAGACAAAGATTTCCCCTGCCTGAGTTGAGTACCACAAATTGGGCTTTCTTCAATTGGGGGCAGTGGTGGGATCAAAAGGATTCCATCCCTGTCACCTCAGTCCTCTTCAGTTGGAGGCAGTGGTGGGATTCAGAAAAAGATTCCTTCCCTGCCTCACCTCTCTTCAATTGGTGGCAGCGGTGGGATTCAGAAAAAGATTCCTTCCCTGCCTCACCTCTCTTCAAGCACCAACCTCCAGAGTCGGACACGACTCGACTTGGCATCAAGGAAAGTCTTTACCTTTACCTATACATTTATAATTAACTGCATAATGAAAATTGTAGTAAATTATAAATACATAAGTTTTAAAAAGAAAGAGAGTACCTGTTGTTCCTGCCTACTGGTATTTGTTAAATGGAACAGTTATCTCATTCTACCAATGTTAGGGCAAGTCCTTTGCTGATCATTTTGTGGCTTCTTTAAATGAATAAGTATGCTCTGCTCCTGTAGTGTTATTTTTCCCCAGGTATGTGTATTTTCTACTTCAGCTTAAGTCAGTGGTTCTCGGCCTGTAGGTCCCCAGATGTTTTGGCCTTCAACTCTCAGAAATCCTGACAGCTGGTAAACTGTCTGTGATTTCTGGGAAGCCAATGCACATGGGGACCTACAGGTTGAGAACTACTGGCTTAGGTTAACAATAATAATAATAATAATAATAATAATAATAATAATAATAATAATAACAACAACTTTATTTTTATACCCCGCCCCATCTCCCCGAAGGGACTTGGGGCGGTTTACATGGGGCCTTGCCCGATAAAACAATCAAATATCAAAACACAGCAATAAAACAGTTATTCAATAAAAACATCAATTACAGTAAAAACAATCGTTAAAATCAACATAAAACATACAATATTAACACTGGAGACTAATTCATAGAACCCGGGTAACGTGCAACATGTGCCGAAATGGGCAGAAATGGGGAAGGTAATTTCACAGTTAAAATGGACAAAGTGCAATATAGCATTGGCAACACCTCAAGAATAGGGCTATTATAAAATGGGCAGATCGATCAGTCCGACACCAGATTAAGTATCAAAGGCCTTTTGAAAGAGCCAGATTTTTAAGCTCCTACGGAAGGAGAGGAGGGTGGGGGCCTGCCTGATCTCTCTAGGAAGCGAATTCCAAAGCCGGGGGGCCACGACGGAGAAGGCCCTCTCTCTCGTCCCCACCAACCGCGACTGCGAGGGTGGTGGGAGCGAGAGAAGGGCCTCCCCTGACGAGCGAAGAGAACGTATGGGTTCGTAGGGGGAGATGCGGTCTCTAAGGTAGGTGGGTCCCAAACCGTTTAGGGCTTTGTAGGTGATAACTTGCACCTTGAATTGGGCCCGGAAAGTAAATGGCAGCCAGTGAAGCTCCTTAAACAGAGGCGTTGAATGCGCCCTGTAATTCGCTCCGGTTAGAAGCCTGGCTGCCGAACGCTGTACTAGTTGTAATTTCCGGGCCGTCTTCAAAGGCAGCCCCACGTAGAGCGCATTGCAATAGTCCAGTCTAGAGGTAACTAATGCATGGACCACCTTGGTTAAGTTCAGCCAAGCAAGCAGATACCTAATCTGCTTACCTCTTGAACAACCATTTGGTCTCAGATCATGATAGGATCTAGTCACCTAACTTTAGTATTAAGAAAATGATGGCTAAGAAAAAAGTTACTCCAAGAAAATGGAATCTGCTCTCTGATTGGCATAGTCAAATCTCTTGCTTTGCGTCCACCCCCTCCCCAATCTGACTTCTATTTTATTGAACGATGTTCTTTCCCCTGAATATAAATCTACTGTTTTCTTCATTCTGAACTTTGATGTGTCATTTGGCAGACTGGGATTGCACATCTTTTGTTACACTGATTAAACATGGTTTAATGCCATTTTTAATTATCTGGTCTAAACTTGCAAAACAACTTGGGCTTGATTTAGCTGGAGTTAGCAGTGCTTAAATCCTGTTGATTGCAATTGATGGAACTTAAGCCAGTCATGTGCTAAATGTAGCTCACTGGAATCACTGGAGCTTACAAATGCATACATTTAGCTGGATGCTGCCCTCTGTTTGGCAAGCTGTAGAACAGTATAGTAATTCTTCTATTTCTTTGCATATTGTCCTCGAAGCAATGATGCGAATGAGATACCAGCTATTTGGTAATGTGTGACACTAATTGTGTGTGTTGATTTCTGCCAGCCATTTCAAATCTAATTCTCATTATCTTCAAATAATTATTTTGTTACTTAGTAAATTATGGGAGGCAGACCAGGCTATGTAATGGGTTCACTAATATATATATATATATATATATATATATATATATATATATATATATTAATAATGTTAATATTCCCAAATATTAATGGCTTTGCTCATTAATGACTTTCATATTGGTTAATAGTCTAGTACATGCATTATATTTCAGAGTTTCTCCTCTCTTGAATAACTGTAAATGCAATATGAAATGATGCCAAGACTAGGATTGCTTATTAATTTTCCTGGGTGTTATTCCAGAACTAGTCTGTATTTATTTACTTTTTACATTTAAAAAATTCAAAAGGGATCTCAATAGCATAGAACAATGTTCCAGTATAACAAGAACAGGAAAATAAAAACACAAAAAGGAGGAAAAATAACCACATTGGTCCAAATATAAGTCCTTTAAACCATTGGGTTACATCAGTGGTTCTCAACCTGTGGGCCCCAGATGTTTTAGCCTTCAACTCCCAGAAATCCTAACAGCTGGTAAACTGGCTGGGATCTCTGGGAATTGTTGGCCAAAACACCTGGGGACCCACTGGTTGAGAAGCACTGGTTTATACGTAAGTACGTATTTCAAATGTTGCAGCAGTTGTTAGAACCTCTTTTCATTGGATCACAGTTGGAGAAACATTATCTTTCCATAAATAAGGTATCAATCTTTGAGCAGTTAAAAGGATGTAAAAATCCATTTCCATTGGCCATTTGTTAATTTTCAAGAAATAGATAAATAATTCAACGACAGCAATAAACTTTATTAATATCCTGCCTCATCTCCCCATGGGGACTCAGGGTGGCTCACAACAAGGAAAGGTAAATATTCAATGCTATACAATACAATAAAGTAAGCAATGCAATTAAATATTATAAAACAATCAATCACACACACACAAGAATATGTCCATCTCTGCATATCAAGGAATTTTGTAAGATCAAATTTACTGGTTACTTCCTCTCAAAACGTAGCTACTATGTGACACCTCAAATACATAAATGGTAAGGAAACATTAGCAATATTGCTGAGTTAGAAAGCCCTTTCTTGAATGGATGCAAAGAACAATATACACAAAAGGTCAATTTCTATTGTATAAGATGTGGTTGGCTATCTAAAGACATACTAGTTTTACATGTTAAAACTGATAGCCATTGATTAGTCAAAATTGGAGATTCCAATTCTATTCTTGCTAAAAACCTCACATCGTATATTTATTTATAGATAACATAAATTGTCAGATAGATAGAAGTTAAGATAGATGTATACATTTTGGATTTTGATACTTGGTTGACCTCAAATAATGTCTCTAATATTGAAGGAACCTTGAATGCGGGACCAAACTACTATTGCAAAATTGTCAAAGGCAAAAACTATTAGCAACACCAAGAATCTGAGTAAAATACCATTGCCTACTGCTGGCCAAAAACAATAGTTTATACATTTTCAAATCTGGATTTCCTATTAAAAACAATTTGGCATGAGTGTATGGATTAAATAGCAATTGATAAGATAATAGTTGAGGACTGGTGACATGTCCCCAAATAACATCAGGCAGATTAACCTGTTTTAACAAAGAAAAGGGTTTAACAATATGCCAGAAATTACTTGAAAGTACACAACAACAGCAACATTCTCTAAGAAAGAAATTACTGATTTTAGAAGTTTTCTTCCCATCTTATAAGGTTTTCATAAGCTATGCAATTTTTGAAAACTATTCAGAATTGGTGACTTATTCTTCACAAAATTCATACATGATTTTTTGAGCAGAAAACAGCATTTCCCTTCTCAAATAATAATTCCATTCCTATTAAAATGCTTTTTGTCAAGTATTTTAATATTTTAATTCTTGATTTGAGATCAGAGCTCAATCAGTGGAAAGGACTTTGTGAAATATCCAAAGGCAATTGCCAACTTCTTGAAATTATTTTGTACCTTCAATACAAAGTTACAGACTAAGCAACTGTTTACCATTGCCACCAAAATGAAGCTAGTGATCCTTCCCACAGTGCTCCCTGGCAGCCCTTGTAAGATTGCGATGAATCTGCTCTCAGCAAGGTGACATTTTAAAGGATTTACCATGTACCTTCCTCATAAGTGTGAAGAAAGTGCTTTGTCTGATAAAGTTCACAGAACCATCTTAACCTTTTCAACCCTTGTGTAAGAGGTGAAGAGTGCAGGAAGCAGTAGGGGGTTTTCACTGCTAGGATTTAATGGCAAGTTGATGGCAGAACATATTCCCGAGAAGAACTGAAATTAAATGGGGGATTTAAAAAAAAAGAAATCTAAAATCAAAGTATGAGTTTTGAAGCTTGTCAAAACGTTCAATTCTTCTTCCTCAGACTGCAGATGGTTTGAGTCCTCTTATGCCAAAATTAACTTGGTGACAGAATAACCTTTCAGAAATATGTTCCCCATATATTATTTATTACTGCACTTTAGATGAACCTTTCCTTTGCATGAATGAGGGCTTGGCAATGAGATACCTTCTTTGTGCTGACTTGAAGAGCAGGAGATAAAGACTTGCTAAGGACTTGCACCTCACCAAGAAGCGTTTTATCTCCTTCATGTTCTGCTTATGTACTGTGATGCCTCATGGGCCTTGTAGTCCTGTTCCTAGTGCCATCGAGGCAGATGAAGACGAAAACATGGGGTTTTCGCCGGTTCAACAAGAGCCGGAGTCTTTTCACCTGCCAGATGTTGATGTTTGTACCCAAGAATTCAGTAAAACAGACCTTGGGCATTCCTCGCCTCCGTTCCCTAGGAGAGAATCCTATTGTGCTGACAGAGGAGTCAGGGAACAGAATCGCAGGAGTTTACGGATTGCAGCCAAACAACAGGCTGATTAGACCTGCTTCCCTTGGGAAATTCTAAGGAGTCTTGCATCTGGACAAAGTTGGGTTTCGCTTCCCGTTCTCTAGGGAAAGAGGTTGTTGGCGGGAAAACGAGACCCAATATAGGTGCCTGACGCGGGAGAATCTTTGCGGAGTCAACAGAGCTGCTTCAGGAGTGAGATCGTGTGTGGACTTCGTAACCCCAGTTCCTTGCTTCCCGGATTAAGAATTCAAGTACTGCCTTGCCTTGCTTTTATCCACGGACCTTGTTCCAAGTATCACTGTTTGCCTTGTTTCTAGTCACGGACCTTGTTAAAGAACCAAGATTATTTCCAGCCTTGTAGTCAAGCTTCCTTGGACTCCTAAGACTCTGTCATTTCCCCACACTATTGCTTGGCAATAGTGTGTGTTTCGGTATTGGATTTAAACTTTGAACTCTAATATCACATATTGGACAATACATTTTTGGACTATTTTTGACCTCATTTGAAAGGTCTGCTTCTGAACTATATTCTTCACTTGTTTTTATTACGTTTAGATATTTCCTTAATAAAGATATTAGATAGAGATTGGCCTCCGTGTATGGTTCTTGGTGCCCTGCTGCCAGGGGTCTGACATGTACTGGGGTCTCACACAGCAAAACATATACTCTTCCTAAGGCTGAATTAATGAAGATAAGTTGTTTTTGTCATACAAGAGTACTCATCCCCATGTGACAATTTCAACACTGTAGAGGAAATCATAGCTCCAACTTTAAACAATATGGTATCTGTATAGGTTTGTAAAATGTTATGTTATCAGACTTAGAATAATTGTCAATAATCTGTATCAACTACATAATCTATCCTAGCCTGGACTCCTCTTTTCCACAAAAAGACAGAGATGTCATTGACCAGTTCTCAAACTGTAGACATCTTGGGCCACGTTCTTCTTCCCATGAAGCTAATGCCTGGGTAAAATAAGTTTGGGGGAATTATTACAATTGTGGCAATAGTATTACAGACAAAAAGAGAGAAAAATAGCAGTACCATCTTACCCATGTATATTTTCAGGTAAGTCTCAATGCCTTCAAAGACATTTACTTGCATATTTGTCAAAGTGATATTAGGCAGTTGTATCCAACTTCGCATCCTCTGTATATTTTGAAATATTGCTCCCACCTTCGATAGTCATAAGCTACACAGGAATGTTTGGGATTCGCAAGCAAATGTGGTTATTAAACTTGCCCAGTACAAGTTCATTAAATACAGATGTAAAGCAGGTTCACAAAAGGTGTCTTGACAAGTGACACAAAAAGATATCCAGATAACATGGAGAATCTTGACTGTATACTACATTGGCCTCCTGTTGGGACAATCTAAATCCTTTTTCTTTTGTCTTGATTGCCTGCTGGGGAAATTTAAATCCTTCCTCTTGCAGTTTATGATTATTGGTACTGACAATAAAAATAATCTTTATTTCTCCTCTCTTTCTTCCTCTTTCTTGGGCCACGTTCTTGGTGCTCTCTCGTTCCCCCCCCCTCTCTCTCTGTGTGTGTGTGTATGGAGCTTACAACTGGATCTATGCAATTATTACATATAAGCACAGAGCTATTCAACCATAACACAGAATACCTAAATGGCTTCATTACTTTTCTCATCCAAGTGGTTATTATAATACTGATTAGGGAGTTTGATGATGAATGTAGTTACAACTAATAAATGCCAAGTATGTTCCTATGACATGATGAGCATCCTGAATCCCTTGTGGTGAGTCCTTGAGCATTGCTTTATGAAATGCATTTTGAAAATTATTATTGATATGCTCCCATTTAGTATACTCAAAGTATATTCCTCTGCGGGTCTACTCAGGTCCAGGAGTCTTGCAGTCATGTAAATAGCCATGGAACTCCATACATTTGTGCCTGTCCACCCATGGCGAGAAATGTTGTTCTGGACACACAATGGGGAACATCAGTGGCAAGTGCTTAACATAAAACAGTTTATTGTAATCCATATACAAGAAATCTCAGAATCACTTTTGAATGTGGATGTAGCATTAGTCTCTCTTTCTCTCTTTAGTACACCACATAGTAAACACTCTAGTTGGAATCTTATTAGTGCAGAATGTCAGTAATCGGCAATGGGACACAAACATATAGTTCAATTCTGGCCTTGGAATCAGGCCAGAATTGAACTATTAGAAGCCAGCAGATTTTGTCAGCTTTCATTCACCGTTACTGCACAACTCTGAAAAAAGTATTGCTGCTATCACTGTGCAACAGAATTCTGGATACAGAATTTGATACAGAATTTAGTAAGAGCTAAACTACAATTTTCTCTGCTAGCAAGCCTTCTGTTCTCTCTCTCTCTCTCTCTCTCTCTCTCTCTCTCTCTCTCAATGGCCCTTGCTTTTCTTCTGACATGGGATCCAAGATGGCTTGTAATAAAAAAATCCCAGATGGTGAAAATATTATAAAAATTAAATTAACTATCAAGTTAAAACATGTACAGGTTTCTGCATGTCCCTTCTCTGAAATATTTTGGATTTGGGATTTCAGATTTTGGCATACTCGTATTTGCATATACATACATAATGAAATATTGTGGAACTAGGGCCCAAGTCTAAACATGATATTCATTTCTTCATATACATATTAAACACATAAAATATTATAAAATATTTTAAATAACTTTGTTCATGAAACCGGCCCTTTGTTTGTTTATTTATTTATTTATTTAAATTATTTATACCCCGCCCTTCTCACCCGAGGGGACTCAGGGCGGCTTACAAGTGGCAATTGATGCCGTTACACTGTTATACAATGAACTAAAATGTTAAAACAGTTAAAACAGTCATAAAATACAATATACAAAGTTTAAAACAATGCAAAGTGCTTATGCCATTCATCCACCAGACCTTATACAAGAGCCTTAATTCAGACCGCGTCGAAGTCAACACATACTTATTCTTCAAACACCTGCGTACATAGCCAGGTCTTCAGTTTTTTTCTGAACCTCAGCAGGGATGGAGCTTGCCGAATGTCACTGGGGAGGTAGTTCCACAGCTGGGGAGCCACCACCGAGAAGGCCCTGTCTCTCGTCCCCACCAGCCATGCTTGTGAGGTGGGTGGGACCGAGAGCAGGGCCTCTCCAGATGATCTTAAGGTTCTCATGGGCTCATTGGGGTTTAAAAAGTTTTAAAAGTTTGAGGACCCCCCACTCTATACAAATTGTGGATATTTTTTCTCTTATTCCATATAGTTTACAGCAATGAAATATAGTAGAAATATTTTAAAAGAACTTCTTAAAAGATGTTTAAAAAGCACAGACAATAAAAATAACCAAAGCAGATTGAAGACATATGAAATAATACCATTATAGGATCAGTGTACATGGACATGATAACCTAAATTCACTCTGAATTGACTCCTGACTGTCCTCCTGACTTTTGGTAAGTATTAGCTAGTTATAGCTATATGAAGAAAGATCAGCACCACTATGGGTCGCCTCTCCTCCCACCTACACAGTATCATGGATTACTGTAAGATGCTTTGAGTCTCTCTTGTAGAGAAAGAAAGCATGGTATAAATAAACATAAACATAATATAATAATTCTCCTGGATTAAACTGTCTTTGCCCTGCTTCAGGCAAAGTTGTGGAATGCTCCTGAGTGTGAACAGCTTGACAGAGTCCGATTTGAAGTGATCTGCTGTCCAAACAATACACTACCATGATCACTCATTTCCTGCATTCATTAGTGCAGGGAAAAGGGGATGGATTGTGTCTGTGTAGCAGTTGTTGCCACTGGTCCTAGCCATAGCGTCCACCCAGTTATGACAGCAACAGATTCAGCTAAGTGACCACATACAAGGTGGAGAGATCAGTTCCCTCCTTCTTTATAGCTGTGTGGGCACCTCCACTGATGCCAGAACAAGGCTCTGTGGCTAAAATGATGATACAGTGGGACCTATGTGATTCTGGACTAATTTGTTCCATGTGGAACCTTAGAAGGTCACTTTTTGGTTGAAGCTGAGAAATTGATATGCATGATTTTTAAATAGTAAATTAATCGAGTTAAACATGTCCTAATTGTTCAGCTGGATTGTAGTGAGTGCATGCAAAAAGCCTTTGGAAACATTTTAGTTTTTGTCTTATATGTTCTTTCAGTCACTAAATCCATGCCATAAGTTGCACATTCATTAAAAGCAAAATTAGGTTATCAGTTGGCAATCAAAATAAAATATTATATCTGTTTAAAAACTGCCCAGCCATTAATTAAGAATCTTGCAACCAAACTTAAGAATGAAAGCCCTAATAATTCATAAGAGGTACTAATGAGAACAATGACTTACTTTCAGAGGATATTAATGTGTAATTAGAAAAAAAAGGAAACCCTAATGGCCCTGGCACAATATTCCATTCAATTCCTTGTCAAAAACATATGTTATTGTCATTGTTAAAAAATATATGTTTTCCGACCATATTTTCTCACCCACCCTGAAGGATTAACCACATATAATTGCACTTCTTTCTAAGAGAGAGACTTTGTTCTTAACCATTTTCTAAAACTGTAAATCACTTTTATTTATACATGAGACCAAAATTATTTTAAATACATTGTCTAATTTTACCCCGGCTTTTTGTCATCAGGAATGATATCCAGCCAAACTAGCATCCTTAATTATGTCCCTGAAATGGAAGAAGACTGCAAATCATTTCAAGTGCAGGCGGGAGATGCAAAGCAGTATAAGAAGATGAGATAATGTGGAATAAGCTCATAAAAACAAGCTACAATCTATAAAAGTCTTCTGTGCTCTTGAACTACAATACCTTGTTGAGTTACAAGAACTTTGCCATCCAACCCCGAAAATAATGAGCCTACACAATGATATGGGATTAACTATGGGCAACTTTTATTAATGTTATCTAATTAACCTTTTGTGACATGCAAAACCTTCCTAAAGGGGTGTGAACTTGGTGTGAATTAAGCCAAGGCAGTGGACATCTAGGACCTACTCCTTGGCTAACTTAGGCAAAATACCTGGGTCCCCAGATGTAATAAACTGTATCATTTCCAGGCCAATCAGTGAGGAAAACACAATGGAGAATTCTGCTCCAACTCTAAAGGATTTATTGAGGACGGAACTCTTCCTATTTCAAGGCCATTACTGTTCACCCTCACCTTAGTTATTTGAACCACAGATGAGGGTTTCCGTTCCTGGCCTACACCACAAAGGGTTGCCTTAGGTATATACCAAAATGTAAACCCATCACTTTTTTCATCACAGATTAGGGGCACACATCCACTTTACCACTATCCCCCACCAAGTCCGCTAAAGCAGCCGAAATGCCCCTTTGCAAGTCATACAAGCAATAGTAGTTACCTGCATCCGAGAAATTGATACCATCAGCATGGTATAAATCCTCTCTAAGGTGTGCAATATTATTGTGGTGTATGTAAGAGCCCATACCATCAGTTAAAGCTTTGTTACTCTCTTTCTGGATCCATTGAGCTGTGTCAAATGACATGTAATGGACTGAACAGCAATCCTCAGGAATCACGTCATTCACTGTTCCACCCCTGGGATAAGATAGATAGTGGATGAGGTGATATTCCCCTGGTGTCTTTTTGGGAACTATACCCAGTGACGAAACTCTGAGATTAGGTGTGGGTGATGATGAAAAGGGGCCCAAAACCCTACCTTCCCTAACTTCTTTGTTGATCTTTTGCTTAGCTATGAGTTCCATGCCAATGGTGGATTTTAAATTATGGGACAAAAAGGGACTCTTGCCCACTGAAACGGGATGTGAAAACCTTAATTGAAGCCACTACGTAGGTAGTCAGCCGCTCTCACATTGGGATAGGTCCCCAACCAGATATCTAACTATTGCAAGTTAATTGGGCAGTGGCCCTTTGACAAGGGAAGACGCATCCGTGCCTTTTTTGGAGAACTGATTGTCTGTCTGGTTACTCTTAAAGGGCTTTCCATTATTACAAGTTTTGGCAGAATGTGCTCCATTGCAGATGGAACAAGAATGTTGGACTCTACAGGTTTTGCGGGAGCACACTCCTTGGGAGGAGTATTCCCAGCAATGTTGTTGCTGGAGGGTCTCTTACTGAAAGGATTGCCCGCTTTTGTCACAATGCAATTTCCATGCGGTTCCTAGCAACTGGGCTAGGCACCCTAGGATCTGGTGAACAAAGGCCGGGCCATTGTCACTTCCAATGTGTAAAGGTATTCCGTACCTAGGGATTATGTCCCTCATCATGGCACGGCTGACCTCTACAGCCTTCTCAGAGGTGGTAGGATATGCTTCCACCCACCCTGAGAATGTGCATACCATCACCAACATGTAATGAAACCTTTGGACTTTTGGCATTTCAGTGAAATCAACCACTAGAGACTCAAAGGGTGTCGTTCCCAAATACTGAACTCCAGGTGGGAGCAATGGCCCCATCCTGGGATTGTTCTTAGCACAAATTTCACATCTTAGAGCAGCGGTTCTGGCCAAGGCATGCAAGCCGTCCACCCAGATTTGCCGTTCCAAGAGTGAAGCCATTCCTGTTGCACCCAAATGGGTTTGTTTATGAACCTCTTTCACCAATTCCCATCCCAAAGCCTTTGGGACGTAAATTTTTCCATTGGGTAATATGAGAATATTACCCTTCCACTTTGCCCCTTCTGCTAGGGCCCACTCCTTCTCTTGTGCAGAGTAAGTCATGGACTCTACTGTGGGTGTCACATCCAACTGCAAAACTGATTCCTCTGATGTGCTTTCATCTGCTGCTTTCCTAGCCTGTTGATCTGCCAGGCGATTTCCCTGTGTTACCTGATCCTCACCATACTGATGTCCCTTGCAATGCATGACTGCTATCTCTTTTGGTTCCCAAACTGCATCTAAAAGTTGCAAAATTTCTGTTGCATTCTTGATCTGCTGTCCAGCAGATGTCAGCAATCCTCTTTCCTTGTAAATGGCACCGTGGGCATGCAGAGTGGTGAAGGCATATTTTGAGTCAGTATAAATATTGACTCTTTTTCCTTTAGCCAATTGGAGGGCCCTTATCAGAGCAATCAACTCGGCCCGCTGTGCGGAAGTCCCCGGAGGCAACCCCTTTGCCTCTAGGGTCTCCCCATTGCTATTCACCACTGCATACCCCGCTTTTCTTTCGGAACCAACCACACGGCTTGAACCATCTGTAAAAAGCACCCATTCTGGAGTCTGTAGTGGCAGATCTTTGAGATCTGGCCTACTTGAATACACTTCATCCATCACTTCTAAACAATCATGCTGCATCAATTCTCCTTCTTCCACTGGCAACAAGGTAGCTGGGTTTAAAGTAGCACACACTGACAATTTAACCTGTGGATTGTCCACCAACATGCTCTCGTACTTAAGCATCCGGCTATTGGTAAGCCAATGGTGCCCCCTATGTTCCATTAGAGTTACTACAGCATGGGGACACTTTAAAATCACAGGCTGCCCTAAAGTCAGCTTGTTTGCTTCTTCTACAAGAACTGCAGCAGCCGCCACAGCTCTCAAGCATGGGGGCCATCCACAGGCCACATTGTCCAGTTGTTTAGACAGATAAGCCACTGGCCTGGGCCAATCACCTACCAACTGAGTCAATACTCCTACAGCCACTCCTTTTCGTTCTCCTACATACAAGTAGAAAGTTTTGTCCAAATCAGGCAACCCCAAAGCGGGGGCAGACATCAAGGCTTTCTTCAATTGCTCAAATGCATCCTGCTGTTCCGTTCCCCACACCAAGGGGTCTCCTGACTTCCCTTTTGTGGCCTCATGGAGGGGTTTGGCATATAGTCCGAAATTCGGAATCCATATACGACAAAACCCTGCCGCTCCCAGGAATTCTCTGACTTGCTTGCGAGTTTGGGGGGTAGGGATGGAGCAAATGGCTTCCTTGCGCTCCACCTCTAGCCTCCGAACACCTTTAGCCAAGCGAAAACCTAAATACTTCACTTCCTGCTGAACCAGCTGGGCCTTCTTCTTTGAAACTTTGTAACCTTTTTCTGCCAAGAACTGCAACAAGGTCTGAGTCCCTTCCACACATTCCTCTCTACTATCTGCACAGAGAAGAATGTCGTCTACATATTGGAGAATGGTCCATCCTTTGTCATTCTTGACCATTGGCAGCAAGTCCTGCGCCAGGGCTTGTCCAAAAATGGTCGGGGAATTACAGAACCCCTGTGGCAATCTTGACCAAACGAGTTGACCTTTGGCCCCTGTCCCAGGATCCTCCTTTTGAAATGCAAAAATCTTCTGGCTTTCTTCGGCCAATCTGATGCAAAAGAAAGCATCTTTGAGGTCCAGGACAGTAAACCATTGGTGATGGGGTGGAATAAGGCTAAGCAGTGTGTATGGGTTTGGAACTACCGGGTGGAGAGGGACTACTAATTTATTTACAGCTCTCAAATCCTGCACAGGGCGGTATGACCCATCCGGTTTTCTGATTGGCAACAAGGGTGTGTTCCATGGAGACTGGCAAGGAACCAGTATCCCATATCTTTCCAACCTCTCCAAATAGGTCGCAATTCCAACGATCGCCTCCCGAGGGAGCCGATACTGTCGGATTGCCACCGGACTTGCGAAGGGCTTTAATTCAATTATGACTGGTGGAACATCCTTTGCCAACCCCGGAGGGTTATCTTCCGCCCATACCTCTGGGACATTGAATGCTTCCCAGTCAGTTCTTTCTTCCAATACAGAATACAATCTCCACTCTTCCTCCATAGGTAGTTCCAGAGCCATTTTCAGCTGCTGTTCTACCAGTTGTCTATCTGGACCTGTCCTGAATCCTGCCAACATTGAACCATCTTCCTCGAAAAGCAAGGCAGCTCTCATTTTGCACAAAAGATCTCTTCCCATCAGGGGCACAGGACATTCAGGCATATAAATGAATCTATGCCTGACCAGATGCCTTCCTAGCAAACATTCTCTCTCTGCCAACAAAGGACAAGCTTTTCGTCTTCCTGTAGCTGCTACAATATTTACATCTTCTCCAGTTGGGTGAGACACAGCCGTGTTCACCACAGACTTAGAAGCCCCGGAATCAAGCATAAACTCAACGGATTGATTTCCAACTTTCATATCGACCATTGGCTCCCCTGGTTCAATCCTAACCACTCCATGGCTACCCGGGGATCCGGGAGCCGGTCTGTCCTATTGCTCATACTCATCTTCCTCCCTCACGGAGGCCAATCCATGCACATCTAACGCAGGGTCAACTAACCCGGCTGCAACCGGAGCCCATCTGGGCTGTCCGGCAGCACCACGGTTCTGCCTTTTTCCTTTCCAATTTCCATTCTGCACTTTTCTATTCTGTCCTTTCCCAAGATCCACTTTGCAATCAGCTGCCCAATGCCCATGCTTGTGGCACCTTGCACGTTCATTCTTTCCCAGTGGCTTGCCCCCTGGTCCTTTCTTTCCTTGATCCTTCCCTTTCCAGCCTGCTCCTCTGGGTCTTTGCGGCTGTTCCCCTTGGAACACCGCAGCTATGACCTTGGCCCTGCGGGCCACCGCTGTTTCTTCTTTCTTTGCCTGCACAACCTCACGAGACAAGTAAACCTGATTTGCAATCTCCAAAATCCTTTCCAAGGTCAAATGAGCCAAACCAGCATCCTTCTGTAACTTTCTCCGTATGTCTGGGCTACACTGGCTAGAGAAAACACTCTTCAACACTATCTTTCCTGCAGCTTGATCCCTCTGGTCATCCATGTCATATGGAGAAAACTTCTCAAACGCTTCCCTAAGCCTTTCCAAAAATGCCACTGGACTTTCATTCTTCTCCTGCTCCATCTGGTAAATCTTTTTCAAATTTGGGACCCTTGGAACTCCTCTTCTCAAAGCACGCACAACCAAATCCTGATACAACCTCAGTGCATCCCTACCAGGGCCATTTGGTTCATTCAGTTCCCACTGCGGGTCTTCCCTCACTGGGAATACCCTTTCCTGGTACACATCCACAGCATCTATACTACGAGAGTTTGCATGCTCCTTCGCCGCTTCCTGTCTACCCACTTGCGTCAACAACACTCGTTCTTCTGCCGTCAACAAAGCTTCTAACAATTGTTTCAAATCCACCCAGCTAGGATTGTGTGTCCGAATGATACCTTCGACCAGGTTCGCCATACCTCTCGGATCTTCTGACCAGGCTGGACGGTTCGCCCGCCAGTTCAAAATATCCGACGAAGTAAAAGGAACGTGTTGAAACAAGGTCCTAGTCTCAAATGTGGGGCGCCCTTGGTCATCAAAAGACCGTGGTACCAACTGCGGCACCTCCCTTATGGGGCACAGTGTTGTCTCATCCTCACTTGACTCACTATACCCATGTGCCTGTTTGAATTCCGTTAGCTTCTGACGGGCATCTATTTTCGCTTGCCTCTCTGTCCGTTTCGCCTCTTCAGAGGGGTAGAGCAATCGGGGGTCTGAACTCACCGCAGGCTGCTCCTGCTTGGGAGCGGTTGCCACTGTCGTGAGGTCAATGAGGTCAAGCCCCCCCATTGCTCTCGCCCCTCCATGTGATGCCAGTGGGGTATAGAGGGTAGGTATATACGGGGGAGCCGGCATGGGTTCATCAGCCGGATTCCCTGAATCTTGATAAGGGGGAGGTTTGGCAATTTGCCTTCCCCCTTTCTTTCCCATTGGGGTGCCAATTCCCCTCTGGGAATTACTTGAGGCAAGTCCTCTATTCCTCCCCGGCATCACCTCTTCAACCACCATGCATTTACACTCTTTCAACCAGTCTGGTGGCTTCCGTACAATATCATACCAAGCTGAGATGTATTTGGCCTGATCAGGGTGTACCTCACCAACGAATCTATAGACATTTGCAGTCAAAGCAAGATCGAGTGACCCTTCAGGAGGCCACTGGGGAGTGAGGGGGAATGAGGGCCATTCCAACTCACACAGCGAGCGCAACTTATTTGGCTTCATTCCTTTCTCATATGTGTACTTGGAAAACTTATCAAAATTATCTAACATGCATTGGAGAGGGGTCATCGACCCTTCTGCTCCTTTGGATCTCTTTGATTCTTTCCCACCCATTGTGGTATTTGGAGTAGACCCTGGCCGGCACCCCCAGACGATCAATGGTCAGTAACCGGGAACGCAAGGTCTCCTCCGCCCTCCCACAAGATGCGAAAAGAAAACACAGCAATAAATTTCCCAGTGGAGTATGTCCCCGGACTGTGGTTGGATCTCCCGTATCCACGTCCTGCTACTAGGGCTTGCCTCCTAGACCCGGTTGGATCTCCCTTTCAGGTCTCTTTTCCCAGAGCTCTTTTCTCCCTATGGGTTTCTCTTGTTTTCCCAAGGGTTTCTAACGGGACCTAGAACAATTTCTACAATTTAAAATTCTCCCTCCCCGCAATGCTAAACAACAGCGGTTAAAGAGATATACTTGCCTATCTGGCGTTCTGTCCCGCGGCGGCCGCCTTCCCACGAGCGATGGTTGTCTCCCAACAGATTGTTTTTGGAGGAGAGTTCACCTTCCCTCGCCTCGGGTGCCACTCAGGGAACCGCTGGTATTTTACCTCGAGAGGCCGTGCACGTCTCAGCGCGGACCGTACGCGGCACCCCGGAAGGGGAGAGTGGACACGCCCTTGCTCCCAAGAGCAGCTCTTAAGTGGTCTACAACGGAACCTTGGCGAAGTACTAGGAATCCCAAAATTTCAAAAATCCCGGACCAGCCCCCAGAAATGAAAGGGGTGATTTGGGAACTACCCCAATCACTGAAAATACCCGAGTTCGCCAAGCCGCTATGAGACCATTAAAGAGCCCAAAAATAGTTGAGGACAAAACACCTTTTATTAGGTAGCTACCGGCTGACAGAGCCACACAGCAGTGTGAGGCTGCAGAAGCTGTCGGCCAAGAATGTTTCCAACTCGGCCCATTTATAGGGCAGTTGTTTATCACATTTTAGTTCCTCTTTCTGAACTGGAATTTACTGGAAATCCCCCAGTTCAGTTTGTGGTGAGCTAGAACATCCTGAGTTGTCAACAACTTCAGGATGTTCTAACCACAACATTTCGATAGCATTTCAACAGGTGCAAGCAGAAAATATGTAACATATATATATTGCATACATTTCTTGGAATCGGCCAACCACAAGCTTGACCGAAACTGATTCTTGCTAAACTTAGAACACATGCTGAAAAACAGCAAGTTGCAAATCTTCATAATTCGGAGGGGAGACTGATCCTTTAATTTCAAAGCAGACAGGCAATTCTAAAATGGAGTCACTTTGGCTAAGTGACCCCTTCAAATGACTTCTTCTTCTTCTTCTTCTTCTTCAATAATATTTAAATATTGAAAAAGCAAATAAGCTCTAGCCAGATAAACCTTTATGAAGACACCAGCATACTTCATGAAACAGGTGAACAAATTGGCCCAATTTTGATCAACTTTTCTCTTTTTAATTCTTTCCTTGTGTTCATCAGCCAGCTCATCTTTCTCTTTTTTGTCAAGTTCTCTAAAATATGTCCACACATTCATTTTTAGTATTTTATCAATAGTTTTTATGCCAGGTGTGTACCTAGTGATATGGTGCACATCCTGTGAGGTGCTGGCAATGGCCAATTAGCTGTGCCCCAAAACTATTGCACACTTTTGGGTGTATCAGGCCTCAGGGTAATACTAGTGTCTGTTGTTGGGGCTTGTTGGCTAATGGGAGGAGAGGAACTAACCAAGGCCTGCGAATCACTGGTTCTAGGCTGACGTGTAGAGCCCACCTGTGATTTGGGCTGGCCATGTGTTTGTGTCCTTATTACCTGAAGCTGGGTCAGTGATGCCTGTCAGCTGAAGCTCTGGTTTGGGTTCTGCTGCAGGCAGGGCTGGCTCAAAAGCCACCTGATGCGCTCCCATCTCATTGCTAGGGTGTTATGCGGCCACTGCCCTTTACACACTGTGCTCCACCTCTACGTGAAGACATGGGAAAAAGGGCTGTTATCAATAAGGCCTTGCTTGCCAAGCAAGCAAGCCTGGATCTTCCAAAGTGCTCACTCGGGCTATGAGAGCATTAAGGTCCTCAGTTGTGGTGTCATCATCTTCTGAAGAAGAACTCTTCCAGAGTTCCAGGCATGCACATTGTTGCCCCACCTTGGCAAGATCTACACTGTCATCTCATTGCATTATTCCATCAGTGTAGACCCCTATAATGCAGTTCAGTGCAGTTCTAGCTGCATTATAGGGGTTTGATCTGACAATACAATGCTGTTCAAATAGCATTATATGGCAGTGGAGATCCAGCTCTCCTGCCTCAACTTTGTCATCACAAAAACATGTACAATAGTCCAGTTTGAGAATAGGTGATGGGCCAACCTCACCCAGTAAATTTGAGGCTGAGTGGGTATTTTAATCTGGACCTCTCCAGTCTTAGTCCAATACTACAAAAACTATATTTGACTGCCAGCAATGCAACTTGGCAGTAGCTGGATCCTGGGGCCAAATTCTAGATCCCCACATCCCTTAAGCTCCAAATGATCAGCTAGAGATATTGGTTGATAAACGTAGAATCAATATCAAGACCATTCTTTAATATGCACTATTGCTTTTGGCAAGCTCCCAACTCATTCTCCTATCAGATTCATACAACAGAAAACAATATTCAGATGTCAGTTGATGGGCTTTAGAGTCTGATATAACTGGAAAAGGACTCTTCCTGCTGCAGAAGTTCCGTACTGGCCTCTGAGTGTAAGATGTCAAAAGCCACTATGCCAAAATTTCAACTGCTTATGCAGGGAGCAGGATGTAATAGTTCATAAGACAAATGAGTGAAGTCTTGCTGTTGATAATTAAGATGAGGTGACACATTCATTACAGGAAACAGCAGTGCAACAAATTGGTGTTGATAAATAACTTGCTACCAAGGAAAATAAATGTCCCAGTTGTTGTGGGTTTATCATTTTTATTTTGACGATTTATTAAAGCATGCACCAGGCTATTTTTTGTGTGAGAGAACTGCTGTGTTCAGGTGTCACCAACTATTTTATCACAGCAATAAAAGAAAAAGTTTTCAGCTTTTTTCTGACCCTGATAAATTCTTTTAAAGGTTTGGCTGATCCTAAAATATAGTTTAGTTGCAGCTCCTTTTCTCATTATTACACTTCTAAATCCTGGGTTGATAAGCATCACCTCCCCTTTTTTGTCCTTTAGGTTGGGCGAAAAACCCATTCAATGCCCCCCTTCTTCCCTGTCTGACTTTTCTTTAAGCATAGATGTGGCCCAGATTGAAAAACCATCTCCAATTGTAACTGAAATCAACCAGGAAATGGCTTTATTTTACTTTAAACTGCAAGTGAAACCAAGCAGGACTGCATCATTTTATAAGAAAATAACACTTCTCTGTGGGCTTGTTTGCCACACCAATACTGTGTCACGTTGACTTTCATCTGTATTTGCTTCAAAGAATATCACTTTGAGGAATAGGAGATCATCCCATGGTGGTTTCTAACATTCCTTCAAGCAGAAAAGGAGCTAAAGTGGTATTTGGGGCATAAAAGTATTTTGAGAGTTTTGGATTTATATGTAGAGAGTAATTGTCATTGGAGATACTTTCAAATAAATCACAGCAGATTTTTCTTACTAATTGGAGTGTGATTCCTCTTGCCCTTTCTTGATAATCTGGCTATATGGGACTATATTTTGAAAAAGAAATATAAAACTTTTTTCCTAACAGTCTAACTACTAGTGGGTGGGTTTGAACCATTCTGTTTGATGGTTGTGTGTAGGATTTCACTCATTTTAAAGTGTGGTGATACAGCTAGATATATTTTGGAAACTATGGTATCGTTCTACTCACGGATGTCCTATGACCTTATCACATGTGGTGCTGGAATTTCCACACATCATGGCGAATCTGGCTGGGGGAACTCATCATCCCATATCGCCAAGATTCCCCCTTACCTGATCTCCTATCAGGGGAAGCGTCAACCACCTAGATTCTCCCTGTTGATCCCTGTGTAACACGGAAAGGCTCTCATGTTGCTACTTCTGCGACATGCGATGGTTCCCCTTCATTTTTGTGACAGAGCCCCACCAGAAGTAGCTCTACATTGTGGGAGGGGAGCCGGCGGGCTCTGTGGTGCAAATAGAGAGGAACAGGAGTTTGTTGCCGAAATTACCTCATATGATGAAGGCACTAGACTTCTTCTCTCAAAGTTATGATCTGATGGTATCATAATCCTGTGCAGGATGAAATTTTTCAATTCAGCCAAATATTTGACTTAAGACACCTAGAACTGGTTTTCTCAGAAAAATAATTTATTTATTTATTTATTTATTTATTTGCGACATTTATATACCGCCCTTCTCACCCCGAAGGGGACTCAGGGCAGTTTACAAGTATATATACATACAATATATTATATTATACAACTATATCGCAATATTATTAGTAATATTGCATGTAATATAAATATACAATTATAATAGTGAATTATAATTATTATTACATTGTATTACATCATAATATTATTATTAATATTACATGTATATACAATGTATTATAATATAGTATAGTATAATATTATTATATATCATTATATCATTAAATTGATACAGGAGACATGGTGGAAAGATGTCTTCCCGGCCCCGCCTTCTTCATTCTGCTCCAGATATAAAACTAGCATAGCATGTTATTGCGGATAGGGGCCTCTAGCTGATGTAAAAAGACAAGATGGAACTGTCTTCATGGCTCCCTCTTAGCTCTGGCACCCGAGAGTCAGTTGGAGATGGTGGGAGGGGCCTCAGCTGATGTAAAAAGACAAGATGGAACTGTCCTCATGGCTCCCTCTCAGCTCTGGCACCCGAGCGTCAGTTGGAGATGGTGGGAGGGACCTCAGCTGATGTAAAAAGACAAGATGGAACAAATTAGCTTTGTTTATATGATTCAAATGTGAAAATGATAATTACAGGGATGTAGCTGTGTGTGTACACTGAAAGCATTGTCCACCAAATAAGAATTAGGTCCTCAAGTGAATCCCCATCTCCAATTCCCTAAATTGCAGACAGTGAGTCATTGAGTCACCTAGAATTGATATTTACGCCATTCAACTTTCCTTTGTACAGTAGAATCTCACTTATCCAACATAAATGTGCTGGCAGAACATTGGATAAGCAAATATGTTGGATAATAAGGAGAGATTAAGGAAAAGCCTATTAAACATCAAATTAGGTTATGATTTTACAAATTAAGCACCAAAACATCATGTTATACAACAAATTTTACAGGAAAAGTAGTTCAATACGCAGTAATGCTATGTAGTAATTACTGTATTTACGAATTTAGCACCAAAATATCACGATATATTGAAAACATTGACTACAAAAATGCGTTGGATAATCCAGAATGTTGGATAAGTGAGACTCTTCTGTAATTTTGCATGTCTCTTTTCCTTTGATGCCTAAACTCAACTGTATTTCTAAACAATCCGTTATAACTTTTGATTGTTGTAGTGCTAGCAATGTGAGGACTGAAGGAAAACAGCATTTATGGGGACAATGACCTCATTCTGTTCCCCCTGTAGCTGTGCAACTGAGTGCATATAAATTTGTTTTAAAAGCTTATTCAGAACAAGAAAGAGGCACCTTTCTACCAATCACAAGAATATATGTTTCCACTTTCCCTAAACAACTATATACTCTAACTAAAGAAATCAAGGCTGCGCAAAACGGTTAGATGCAAACAATACAATGCTCCGAAGTGAGATTTCAGCCGGTATACCTGACATGACAAGTCATTGTAATGGCTCCAGGACAGAAGCCTGTGCACTCCACTCAAGACACCCTTCCAGTTGGAAGCACAGGCATTGATGATGACACTTTGAGCAGTTTTATAATCACTATGTGTTTCCATCAATTTCAAATTTAAACAGTTTTATAATCAAAATATTGTTGTGGACCTTACCAAATGCTTTGCTGAAATCCAGATAAATGATATTTTCAGTAGTCCCACAATCTACTTAACTAACAGTCAAAACAGTCCATGATCTCTATTGCAAATGGGGGAAGGCAACTTCCTGCAGCTGTTCTTTTCCAGTGGGTTGATGGGAACAAGAAGACTCGTGTCACCTTTGCAATACCCCATCACCTGAAAGTGTATGGTTCAAATCACTCAAACTTCCCTGACTGTTTCTGTCACTTGGGAAAATATACCAGTTCTCCTCCTCTCCATTTGAATATTTTAATCCTCTCCTCTCTCAACCAGATATTACGTCTGCAACTTTACTAAATTTTCAAACAATGACCTGATATATTCCACTCTTTGCATGTTCAATAGGTCCAGCTATTCTCCAGGATGGAGCAGGCCATATTCTGCCTGCTTGTCCTATAGGTTTTAAGTGGTATAAAATCTAACTTGGCAGTAGCATGACTGAATACACAGAGATTTCATATATGTGCTTTACGCAACAGGATTACAATTGTTAATTTGACAGTTCTAAGACCTCAGATTTCTGAACTACATAATTATACCATTATGTATCCATTACAGCTGCCATGACTGCATCCTATGAAATTCTGGGATTTGCTGCCGAAAGAGGCATTTGAACTTTCTCACAAGAATTTTAAATGTTCCTCCCAGATCTAGAAATCTCAAAATTCTATGGCAATTAAAGTAGGATGTTAGTGCTATAATTCTCTAGTGTGAAAGAAACCTTGGTGTATTTAGGCCCCATGTTTTGATGCCTGGCTTCTTTGCACCTGCTTTTTTAAAGTGGTCATTTGGGATACGTTTGTAGAGCACTTGTCATCAACTATCGGGCCAAGGTGTTATTCCAGCATCACCCCGATCATAACTTTCACAAGACGGAGGAACAATAAATGTGCCCAACATGAAATACTTGACAAATGGTTTGTCTTCTCCATCTTTTTCTGTAATGTGCTAACACCCTGTAGCTGTGTATTATGACTGGGATTCTAAAATTGAATAGAGTGGCTGCATGCTGCAAAGGCCACCACAGGCTGATGGATGGTTGCACATAAGACTGCTTGAGTCCCACAATATTTAAAGTGTGAAGAGAGGGAGAGTCAGAAAAAAGCAAGAAAGAATGAGCTGCCTTATACTCTTAATATTTTATTGGACATTTCTAAAAAACAGTAATAAGGCCAGCACGATAAATTAAAGACTGAGTGGTTTATTCAATGATTTATAACTATATCTATCCTTTCCTGCAGAGAAACGAGAGCAAAGTAAAGAAGATTACAATTTTGGTTTGCATATAAATATGGCATGCTCACATTGTTAAAGCAAGATGCTGCTGCATCAATGAAGGGTTATATTCTCCTCCTCTTGTCCTTGCGTTGTGGAACAAATTCAAGAGAGGCTTCAGATGCTGAAAGGAATGGTTCAAATATTTTTTATCCATGCCTCAGTTAGGAATAGTCACAATACAGTGATCATTTTTAGTTGTAGTTCCTGGAGAGATTATTCATTAACATGGAGATAATTGCAGTGAAGCAAATGAAGTGGGGTCCTCTGGGTGTTTTGGACTTCAGGTCCCAGAATGCTTGGCCATTAGACAAGGCAGCTAATGCTTCTGGGAGTTGGAGTCCCAAAGATTTGGTGGGCCACAAGTTTGACAGCTCTTCTATAAAGGCTAGATTGTTGTACATAAGAGGAAGATGAAGCCATTTTATTTCTGCACGGGCCTGAAAAGCTAATTATTTATAAGGACAGTGCTCTTGATAGTGTGCTGAAATCTTGTTATTTCTTAGAAATGTTTTAAATTATTCCTAACTGCACTTAATATTTTTATATGCATGCATTCTTTATTTGTATAAGTTTTTAATGTTTGTCAGTCATAGTGGACCCAGTTTTGAAAGGGAAAGAGCAAGAGGATGAAAAGATACAGAATGGGTGATGCCTGGCTCAACAACAGTCCATGTGAAAAAGATCTTGGAGTCTTCATGGGCAACAAGTTGAACATGAGCCAACAGTATGATGCAGCTGCTAAAATGACCAATGGGATTTTGGGTTGCATCAAAAGGGGTATAGTGTCCAGAGATTGAGGGAAGTCATGGTGCCTCTCTATTCTGTTTTGGTCAGACCTCACCTGGAATACTGCATCCAATTCTGGGCACCATGGTTTAAAAGGGATATTGACAAGCTGGAAGGTGTCCAGAGGAGGGCGACTAAAATGTTCAAAGATCTGGAGACCATGAATCCCCATGAGTTGGATATGTTTAGCCTTCAGAAGAGAAGGTTGAGATAGTAATGTATAAATATGTAAAAGCATGTCATAAGGAAGAGGGAGCAGGCTTGTTTTCTGCTGCCCTGGAAACTAGGGCTTGGAACAATGGGTTCAAATAACAGGAAAGGAAATTCTGCCTGAACATTTGGAATAACGTCCTGACTATAAGAGCTGTTCAACAGTGGAACTCTCTGCCTCAGAGTGTGGTGGAAGCTCCTTGGAAGCTTTTAAACAGAGGCTGGACAGCCATCTGTCAGGGGTGCTTTGATTATGTTTTTTCTGCATGGCAGGGGGTTGGACTAGATAGCCCATGTGGTCTCTTCCAACTCTATTGGTCTATGAGTCTATGAAAAGACAAAATATAGGATGGAATCTGCTATTACAGTTATGAGTATGTAATATAGAGTTGCACACTCATTACTGTTATATATTCACTATTCCCGTGTAGCCCCTAGTTTAGTTTAGGGCCTATGTAAAAACCATTTATATATTTCGTGTCAAAAGCATTGCATAAAACATAAATTTAAAACTGATAAAATAAAGGGATCACAAGCTGCTAAATAGATTTAGACCAAAAACAGGCAACAGCAACTGCCTTGTCTGTAGCTTTAAACAGATCTTCATCTGTGTATGAGGCAGGACATTGTGAGCAAGCATACAGATGCTGAGTTGTTTATTTTGCTCCACAGTTACACAAGATGGAGGATTCTTTCAGGTAGTGCCATTTTGCCAGGTTGTCTTTTGATCTGCCCACTCTGCTTCTGTGTCTGTTCAGGAACTTCCAAGTTGTCCATTCTTGGTTTGCCCTCAGGCAGACCCTTGGGTGGGGGGGGGGGGTCATCTAGTTGGAATTGCCTGATTTTGCTGCCCACAGGGATATTCTTGCTGTTGCTGGAGGAACATTTAGAGGAGTGGTGGTTCTCAAGTTTTCCTTGCTTTAAGTCTACTGGGAGGAAGTTGGTAGCCATACACCGGGTGGCTTTCACAGTATTTCGTCTTATTTCTTTCACAATTGGCAGCAACTTTCCATCACACATTGGGGGGGATGACGACAATGCTAGCTAGCTTATAGAGTATATCAACAGGTGTAGGTTTAAGGCATCCTGTGATTATTCTACATATCTCATTCAGTGCTATATTCGCCTGCTTTGCGTGGATAGATTTATACCAAACGGGGAAGGCATACTCAGTAGTTGAGTAAGACAAGACCAGGGCTGATGTTCTTATTAATTTTGGGTCTGCACCCCATGCACTATTAGTAAGTTTCCACAGAATGTTATTGCATGCAGGTACTTTGTGCTTGGTTTTGCACAGTGTTCCCTAAATGTTAGTGTTCGGTCTAAGGTGACACCGAGATATTTAGCATTGCTTTATAACATTTTTTTAACCTGGAGATATGTTTCTTTCTTCCAGACATGGATGAACACCAATGGTCTCTATCAAGACCACTTTTTAATGATAATGTAAAAACCATGACAGTTTCTCAATGTCTACTTACCAGGCAGCAGCCACTATGTTTCCCTGTTGATTGGGAAGCAGTTGGCTAATGGACACACCCCCTTATGCAAGCACCCTCCAGTTCATGGAGGGTTTGCACTAGGAGTCTTGATTCTACCAATTGCACTGGAGATTGCTCATGGGAGATGATGGGATCACCAGTCATTTGTTCCCTGATTGATAGGGAAACAGACAGCTGCTCCCCATTAAGGACAGTTTGAGGGTAGGTCAGGATGGGATTTTGATCCTCCCCCATCCTTAAATCTCATACAGGATCCCAGTCATTATTGTTGTTTACTTACGAGAATAAATTACATTATAATGTATTTGAGTTATAAACTACAGAATTTAATGGGAAAACAACACTTTGCCTTTAGAGTGCGGCCACTCTATTATGGAGAAAAAAAGGCACAATGGGTATCACATTAAGAAGACAGATTCTGTAATCAATATATTAATGCTTATTGAATTTCACTTGTTTATGTGACCAAAATAGCACCACTAAACTAGCAGAAGGTGGTAGCAAGTTTCAGAAACCTTGTATGTGCAGAAATACAAAAAGGCTTGCTTTGCAAAATTCCCAGAAATTGAAATATTAGGTTTGGAAATTAATTCACTAATGTTCAGTGTTAGAATCTTCTTCATCGGGTGTCTGATAGAACCACTGAATTCTGTACCCAATTTATTTTAATTGAATAATTAAAATGAAATGGGGACAGAAAAGAGTCGATAGGACAGTGGTTCTTAACCTGGGGTCCCCAGATGTTTTGGCCTTCAACTCCCAGAAATCCTAACAGCTGGTAAACTGGCTAAGAGTTCTTGGAGTTGTAGGCTGAAACACCGGGGACCCAAAGGTTGGGAACCACTACAGTAGGAGAGTGTGAATGGTTAAGAGAAAGGACAAGAGGGGAAACATGGGGAATGTATTTGAAGATAACTTTCCAGATATAGCAGTTATGTGAGCAACAAATAAGACTACAAATGGATTATTTTCATACTTATCCCAAAAATATTATACAAAATCGTATACTATACAATAACACAGGCCAAAAACAATTCCAGAATCTAATCAAAAGAATAGGAGAAGTTATTGAAGAGAGGCACAGTGGAACCCAATTTCCTCTCCGCCAATTTCAAAATTTCCTATCATGTAGCCCCTTGGGAGATGACATTTGCCTTCCTAAAAGTTCTGACATTCTGAAAATGCCCAGACTTCTTGAGGGCCTTTGTGTCCTACTAAACAAATTATTTCTTTCCCATTCCTATAATGCCTCATTCTTTGTTTGGTATTTCACTAAACTCAGTAATTTTTTTGCTCCACAAACATTGCTCTTCTGCTCTGACTTGGTGTCCAGAAAGCAATCTCTCCCTCTCCATTCTCAGCCCCCCTCTCTCTTCCCCTCCCTCTTACTGTATTACCAAAGAAATCACACAGATTATTCTGACAAGGTCACTGTGTGTTGCCTTTAATTTCTTGCATTTGTTTTTCTTGAGGCAGCAGGTGTTCATTTTCCCCCCTGATTGTGATAGAGGGAGATGCAACCACCCCAACAGATTATAATGACTTAACATACAAAACTCTACTTTTATCTAGTGAATTAGGGGAAATTGCTAGCAAAATCTAGCAAATTCATAGCAGAGCAAGTGAGTTAATCCCAAACTCTGGGGATTCCTCCTCCAGGTGCAATGATTCCAGAAAGCTGCAGACTTGGAGGCAGGATCATTCTGCCAGGTTGGTTCTATCAGCAGCCAGTTTTCAACTTTACATTTTAAGAGCCACGATTTAATTTTAAGTTTCATCTACCTTGGAATCCTAATAGAGCATTTTATGGAAGTAACTCTAGATAATACCTGCAGTTATACTTATTACATGTTTCTATAAAGAAGTATTTTGTATTCCCTTATTCAAAGAATTTCCCATTCACTCACAATGGAACAGGTTGCCTTAAAGCAGTGGTTCTCAACCTGGGGTCCCCAGATGTTTTGGCCTTCAACTCCCAGAAATCCTACCAGATGGTAAACTGGCTGGGATTCCTGGGAGTTGTAGGCCAAAAACATCTGGGGACCCCAGGTTGAGAACCACTGCCTTAAAGTGTAGTATGATGTGACGATGTAAAGTCTAGTATGCTGGCCAAACCCCTATGCAAGGACTATGCATGGTTATTCATTTTTTGATTCCCCCCCCCAAAAAAAATTGTGTATATAACAGCTGCTTTGTCTGAAAATTGGCATAAAATGTTTAAATAAACAAAATATATTGAGCAGTGGAAAATGTACGAAGACCAAATACTCTCAGCGGCTCCAAACTCCAGATTGGGTTGAGCATGTGGATGGCTAAGTGAGGATGTAATGGCCGAAACATCAGAGAAGCACTCCGTACAGCAATATTATGTTGCAGAATGCCATCTGTAAGTAGCATGCAAAATAAAATATGCTTACAATCCCTGTGCTGTAATGATAAGTTCTGAATAGAAACCAGAGCTGAGAATACAGAAGCTGTGACTAAGAATCAAATACACTTATTTTTGTTGTTTTTACCAGGTGAAAAATGAGATAATTAGTGCACTGTAGCTGAAGATTTATTTGGGAAGATTCATGGAACACAATGTAGCTGACATGAAGCCCTTTAAAGTAAAAAAAAAAAAATGATGCCATCGGAGAGTTAAGAACATCTTTACACCCTTCCCGTTCAAGATAGTGTTACCCTTGTAAACCCTAAGTGGATCACAATGTGATACAACATGGATTTTGCCCCTGAAATCAAGCAATCCTCCCCACCTCCCACCCTCTCTCTTTCACTCCCCCCCTTTTCTCTCTCTCTCTCTCTCTCTCTCTCTCTCTCTCTCATGTTTTAAAGGCATCAATATCTCTATGTTAGAACATGAATCTTACAGAATGTTATTACTATTTTCTTGCATCTCTAAGCTCCATTTTGTGCACTCTTTAATTATGGCTTTTAGGTTATTTGAAGTCCCTTCTTATAAATGTTCCCTACTGCAATGTACAGGGGTTTAATACATTAATTCATGTGCCTTCCAATTCTAGAAATAATGAAAATAACATATGTTGGTTTCTTTCCTTGAGCTACAGCATGACCCTTGGGATCCCAAGCTGCATTAATGCTGAGGAAAACAAATGTGAGTAAAAACTCTGACAATAAAGCTAGGAGCTAAGCTTTGTCCACGGTCACAAATTATTTATGAACTTAACATTTCATATTAGAGCAAGAGTTGTTTTTCCCTGACAACCAAAAGTGCTACTGCCTCTCGTCCAGCTAGATGGCGCTGTGGGATATAAAATTCTCCAGGCTGTCTGTACCTACGACATGTTCCATACCTGGGAGAGCTTATTTCTTGTTTGGAAAACCCTTTTAGACTAGATAAAGATGTTAATACCCATGCTTTTGTTGCTCAAGCCACAGGTCTTACTTATTTTGTTACCAAGCACTGCTTTTTGTCTTGGTCAGAGCACTAGCAACTACATTACCTCCTATGTCTAAGCTTGAATCCACAGAAGGGCTGTACCCTGTTTCAGTGAACATTTTCCTGTCTCAGTTTGACTCCACTAAAAAAACAAAAAACAAAACCACACAGTTTCCCCTCTGTGGATCCCCCTCATTACAAAAGAGTGTTGTTGTCATGCCCACACAACCACATGCATGAATTTATCAACCAACAGCCTTTCTTGTTCTCCTATAAATCTTATCACTCCCATTGAATGGCTCCCCCATCCAGATCCTTCCCATCCTGTTCATCTGAGTGAGAAATATAAATGCCATGGCCTAAACTGAAGAATAAAATAGAGTCATTGACAACACACATACCGGATAGGCAGTGTGCAACCAAAGCTCTGATTGGATTTGGTGGCTCTCTCTTCTCATCTTCTCCCTTTGTCAGTCTCAGAGATCTGCTGGCAACACCACATTCTCCACCAACGTGTCTTCTAACCACCCCATTTCCAGGTTTCACCCTGATCCCAATTTGGGCACAGGACACACATTGCAAAAAGACTGTGGAGCAAAAAGGCAGTTTGAAAAAAAAAACCCACATTAAAAAATAAAAGATGCCCATTCATTTTGAAAACAGAAAGATGCCATGTATTCCAAGAGCACCAATACTAAGATAAAAATTGACTATTTTGCAGGGGTGTATCCAACCTTATTCTGTAAATTGAGCAGCACAGGAGAGAATGGCAAAAATAGTCCATGGTAGATAGAAGGAAATCTTTTGTAACATAAATTCTTCTATTTATGGGCGTGGGTATAAAGTAAGCAGTGCATGCATTATGGAAGGGGGGAAATGGCAGTGTGTGCTATGAAAACACTTTCAGTTTCCAGCTGGGAATTGTAATGCCACTGCTGCATGGCAATTATCCTCAGCCTTCCTTGTGTTGGATTTCTGATTTAATTTCTGCTGAAAAATAAATGGCAACTATATATGTCTCGCTCTCTGTATAAACTCTTGTCTAGGCTAAATGGAGCAGAAGAGACAAGCTGAATGATAATCAGAATATGCATCAGCTGGAAGATCTTTAAAATTTAGCAATATTAGAAATGTTTATGCTGCTCCCACATCAGTGTACCAATTTTTTTAAAAAGCAGAAATGCAATCCAACCATATAGTTTTGTGGGATAAAAATGATACAGGTGGCAAACCAAAAACAAATAATATAGCATCAATGTAGGCAGTACAAGTCAAATTCTCTGCCAAATACCTGGGCAAACAAGAACACCAATCATATCTCTCTCACAATGGCATTCCAAATATCTGTCTTGGGAGTGCATTTCTAATATTCATATATTGATTGTTTAAATGGATATCCTGTCTCTCAGAGGATAACAATTATGAGAAAATAGCAAAAAGGATTGCAGTATAAGTAGGAAAGTATGGGAGGGGAAAGTATATCACAGAGGTTTCTGCAACTACTGCCTTACTTATAATGGGATGCCAATTCCATTGCACATTCCCACCTATAAGTGGCTGAAATCATTACATGTAACTATGTGAAAGCTATCGGAAGATGTATGTGGACACACACACACTAAAGCAAATGGAAGAAAGGGAGAATCTCCCAATAACAGACACATGCCAGAACAATATGTGTTTGTGTGCTTGCAAATATCCATCTCAAAGAGGGCAAGTGTTCTCATATTCAAATGTTTTCTCACAACAAAGATGTGAGTTGGAATCTACCATGCAATCAGTAATACTGTGCACACAAAATAATGTTGACATATTTATATTGTCCCCATCCCACCCCCACCATATTTTATTCTTACTGCAGTGCTATGAGACTAGGTGTTTGCTTCTGGAAATAGCTGCACCCAGGTTACGGGGCACTCCATTTTCCCTTCTGTTTGCCATTCAGATGTGGTTTGGCAATCAACTGATTTGTTGTTGAAAGCTTTCATGGCCAGAATCACAGAAATGTTGTGTGTTTTCCAGGCTGTATGGCCATGTTCCAGAAGCATTCTGGAACATGGCCATACAGCCTGGAAAACACACAACAACCCAATCAATTGATTGTTGTGGAGAAAGCTTTAATGGATTTAGCCTAAACTTTAAGGAGCTATCCAAGGTTCTGAACTCTATCGGTCAACAGGGAGAATCGATTTCAGACATATTTGGGGAAAATTATGCAGCAGTTTGGATAGGCTTTTAAATGTTTGGTATGGATCCACCACTCCACTGACTAGTTTGCACACTGTGTGTATATATATATGCATATGCTGCCTTTTTTTTGGCTCATCGTGCTTTTAATGTATTCTAAATTCTGTTTAATATGGCAATTTCTTTAACTGCATTTTATTTGTGAGTTTTGGTGTGTCTATTTGTATGTGTGTGTATGTCTCATGTACCAGAATTAGGGAAAACTTGAAATCGTGTGATGTGGTCTGCAAACACCTATAAAGGAATGCGGTCATCGCTAATAGTCAAAATGGATATATCAAAAACAAGTCATGCCAGACTAATCTGATCTCTTTTTTTGATAGAGTTACAAGTTGGGAATACTGTGGATGTAGCAAATCTGGATTTCAGTAAGGCCTTCAACAAGGTCTCCCATGACCTTCTGGCAAACAAACTAATCAAATTTGGGTTAGGTAAACGGGTAGTTGGATCTGTAATTGGCTGAGTGAATGAACCCAGAGGGTTTTCACTGGTGCTTCCTCTTCATCCTGGAAAGAAGTCATGAGTGGATGCCACAGAGTTCCGTCCTGGGCCCGGTTCTGTTTAACATCTTTATCAATGACTTAGACAAAGGGCTAGAAGGCATGATCATCAAGTTGCAGATGACACCAAATTGGGTGGGACAGCTAATACTCCAGAAGACAGGATCAGAATCCAAAATGATCTTAACAGATTAGGGAGATGGGCCGAAACTAACAAAATGAACTTCAACAGGGGCAAATGCAAGATACTCCACTTAGGCAGAAAAAATGAAATGCAAAGATACAAAATGGGGGACACCTGGCTCGACAGCAGTACACGTGAAAAAGATCTTGGAGTCCTTGTGGACAACAAGTTAAACATGAGCCAACAATGTGATGCGGCAGCAAACAAAGCCAATGGGATTTTGGCCTGCATAAAGAGGAATATAGTGTCTAGATCCAGGGAAGCCATGCTATCCCTCTATTCTGCCTTGGTCAGGCCACACCTGGAATCACACTGTGTCCAATTCTGAGCACCACAATTGAAGGCAGATATTGACAAGCGGGAATGTGCCCAGAAGAGGGCGACTGAAATGATCAAGGATCTGGAGAATAAGCCCTATGAGGAGTGGCTTAAAGAGCTGGGACTGTTTAGCCTGCAGAAGAGAAGGCTGAGAGGAGACATGATGAGGGCCATGTATAAATACATGAGGGGAAGTCATAAGGAGGAGGGAGCAAGATTGTTTCCTCCTGCCCTGGTGACTAGGATGCAGAACAATGGCTTCAAGCTACAGGAAAGGAGATTCCACCTGAACATTAGGAAGAACTCTCTAACTGTGAGAGCTGTTCGGCAGTGGAATTCTCTGCCCCAGAGTGTGGTGGAGGCTTTTAAACAGAGGCTGGATGGCCATCTGATGAGGGTGCTTTGAGTGTGATTTTTATGCTTCTTGGCAGGGGGTTGGACTGGATGGCCCCATGAGGTCTCTTCTAACTCTATGATTCTACAAAAGATCTAGGGAGGGATTGAACCCCTGCTCGCCCATAAATACCTACCAGGTAACACTGGGTATATCACACAACCTTGGAGGACAGCATTGATGACTAACCACTCCAAATCGTAATTTGCTGAGAAATCCCATAATAGACTCACCATAAAATAGCATCAACATGGAGATACATACCAACAACAATTTAAATAAAATACTGAGTGTTGGTAAAAGCTATATTCCAGTAACATCCATACTCCATGATATAATAACAATCTAACTGCATTGCTCTCAAAGTATGTCTGTTGCATGCCTGTTTTTTTTTCCAGAGAGAACAAACAGATAACATAAATGCAGGAATCATTTTGAAAAGCAAAGATAATTTGAGACGCACCATGGAATGAAAAAGCAAACTCTTGTATCTCTCAATATGATGGCGTCAAAATGAAGTGCTACAAATCCTCATATGTTCCAAAAAAAGAAGCCATTATTAATTCTCCCACTGAGAGCAGGCAGACTTAAGAGTGCTTTACATTGCCTGAATCATGCCCATTGACTCAGAACCACTGTTGTGAAGTGGCAATAGCACAATAGTCTATGAAGAGCCACATTCTAGGTCCTCCAAGCATCAAAAAGTTCAATGGGTAATTCCAGATGACTTTCTCAGCACATCCTGTATTGCTACAAGGATCAAATAAGGATACAGGAGAAGATGACTTTGATGTATTAGGGGATCCAAACCAGCTCTCCTATGAAGATTCTGTTGTCTTATCTGCCATGCACATATTCATCTCTGGTTCAGATATCTTTTCAGAAGTGTCAATTCTTTTAAAATATCTGCATGAAATTTCTCAGAAAGAAAAGAAGTGTTGGAGGCAAAAGAAAGCTACCCACAAAGCCATTCTGAGAAGAGTTAGAAGGAACCAGGGAGGCAGATCTATTTCCTCCTCAGGTCTGCCAGCTTATACCAGCTGGGGTGGAGGTGTGCATGCATAGGCAGGAGGCATTTGTGCCAATCTTTTCAATGGTTACCCTCTAGACATAGTAACAAACTCTAAGAGTTTGTTATCATTTGACCTTGCTGTCATCAAAGCTTTCATTTTTGTCCACCTTTTGTCAGCTCTCCTTCAGGATGATCATTGGAATGATTGCCCAAGAGTTGTTAAGTCAGTTCTCTAGAGAGGAAGATTGTGCAGATAATGATTTAGACGTTTCTGAGGACATTTTGTCTTTGACTGCTGAACGTAGCAATTCTTTCCCACTGCATCTTCCTGTTTAGCTTCTGTCTTTGTCTTTCACCTCTGAGGAAATGACACATGCTCACAATAAAATCATAATGCTCCCTCTGCAATATCAAACAAGGTGCTGGCATGACAATGTCAAGGTTGTATTGAGAAATAGTTTAATGCATGTATGACCTGACAATGTTGCTATTAACATGTATGGTGCGTTTCATTTATTAGGATGAATAGGCTAATAAATTCTCCAAAACAACTATGTTGAAAAGGAACAAATCCTGGATTTTATCATCACATTTTGGAGGCAAATGGCTTTCTGAGAGTTGACTATACAAAATGCACAATGGTGCTGAAGGAATGGCTTGGGTGGCCTAATGTGACCATTTGATGTTTGTGTTCTCAGGAAAAAATATGTGTCTAACATCACAAAGTAGATAAAAGCAATGATGTTCTTTCTCAGCTACTTGGGAGTAAGTGGACAGGATACTGAATTTTAGGGTTACATCTACACTGCCAACTAATGCAGTGTAAAATCATATTAGTTTGCATGCATCTACCAAATGCACTCACGCTAAGTGTCAAAAAGGAATGGGATTGATTTCTGAATAAGCACCTATGTACCTCTAAAGAACAAACACTTATCAGACAACACTTCCTTGTTTCTTTGAAAGAAACCATATTGTTTACGTTGTTTTACATTACCATCAGTTATGAAGATTTTTAACACTGCTACAGTAAGGCTAGAATTCTCTATTTACTAGGAAGTAAAACCAGTAAACACAATGGGGCTAGTATCCTGTATGCCACAGTTTAGTGCAATAGTTTCACATGTGGATTATGTTACAGCTGATCATTCAAACAAACATAGAGTAACACACAAACTAGATTTACCACTGTACCCCTTTCATAGCCATTCCATGACTGGTGAAGGAGGGAACTTGGGGAATCATGTAGGTATGTCATAGCCAGATGCTCAATGATTGTGTCATCTGCTGAGGTCAGTTTGGTGTCTCTGGAGCCTGCTGTGGATGATACACAATAATATCATACGGCAAGGTGTTAACAATATGCTGATGACACCAAATATATTTCTCCACACCTTCCAAAACAGCTTCAGCTAATGCCTGGAGGAGATAATGGGCTAGATGAGGAAAAACAAATTGAAACTGAATCCAGACAAAAAAGAGGTGCTTGTCATCAAGGGTCCTAAACTGTGTTCACAGCTTGGGAATGCTCCTGGATCCATCTCCCCAAATTTCAGCCCAGGTAGATGTGACAGTCAGGGGTGTTTACTTCCAGCTTCTGCTAATATGGCAGCTCCACCCTTACTAGATTTGGAGGACCTGAAGATGGCAGTGCACAGACTGGTAACCTCAATGTTGGACTTCTGCAATGCACATTAGATTGGGCTACCCTTGTACCAATTTCTGAAACTCCAGCTGGTTCAAAATAGGGCAGCCATATTGGTTACAGGAGCATCTAGGAGTGAGCATATTTCACTTATCCTAAAGTCAGTCCACTGGCTACCAATTAGTTTCTGGGCAAAATACAAAGTGTTGGTTTTGACTTTTAAAGTCCTACATGGTTTGGATCCAGGTTACCTTCAGGATGTTTTCTCCTGTACAATCTGCCCTGCACACTGAGGTCCTCTGAGGGGCATCTGCTCCAGCCTGCCAGAATCCGACTGGCCACCGTCACCCAGAGGAGTTTTCATCTGTTTCCCCAAGACTGTGGAATGGCCCGCCAAAAGAACTCTGACAACTAAATGAGCTTTTGGAATTTTAAAGCCATGTAAAGACCCACCTCTTCCGGCAGGACTACCCAGAGAGTCTTTAAGCATGAATTTTAAATGCGTACCCTTTGTTTAATCTTTATTTTGTGCATTTTAATACGTATTTTATAGAAATACATTTTAATATTTAGTTTTTAGAGAAGTATGTTTTAATATGTGTATCTGTAGTGTTTCTGCAATGTTTATAAGTTTTAATTATTCTGTAACCTGCCTTGAGCCATGAGGAGATGCGGGCAAGAAATAAAATTATTATTATTATATCATGTATGGGGACATAGGCAAATGCTTCTCCAATCCTCCCCACTCTCCTCCAAGGAGAGCATGGACATGAAGGGGGGTGGCAGGAACTTTATGATATGTTCAGGGCAGGGCTTTGACTGGCATTGAAAAGAAAAATAACATATTCAAATACAAGGTTAATGTGACTTGCCAAAGCCACTAATAAAATGTCAAGTCTGGATGTTATTTCAGAGTAGAAATGTATGAGTTGCCAGGCTAATGCTTAAAAATGGTTAGAAATCTTAAAGTCCCATTAATATGGGAAATGATTGGTGTTCTCTTTACTATCAATGCGGCTAACATTCATTTGGCTACTGGGGTGGGGGCATTCATTATGTTGTATTAATGCAATAATAAACTAGAGATACTGATGGGTGGGTGGAGAAAAGTTTTGGACAGATAATTGGTTTTTATTGTCAATAAGTCTTAAAATTCCATTAACCATGCACAAAAACCTATTGTTTTTATAATGATTTACATAATTGGATTATCAGATTCTATCCTCCCATTCTCAGTCTTTAAAATGAGTTTAAAAGTAAAGAAATACACCACCACTAAGTCAACTGCCTGCTCTTTTAAGTCAGGATTTGCATGAATCCCTCCCCTTCAAAGTTACATTTTCAGTTCTATGGCTGTTGTTCTAAAAGGTCAAGGGCTTGGAATGAAATCATGTCAACATCTTCTGCACTCTTTTTCTCCCTTCTGCCATAATTTCAGCACACACTTGCAAAAGGTCAAATAGATGTAAATCATTTTGTTTGTTCAAGTGTTTTGGACTGTTATTCTACTGTTTTGTGTTTGCATTTTATTTGGTGGAAAAATACACAGAAGTAATACACAGATCCGGTCTGGAGGTGGGTCCAAGGGACCATTTCCCCCATCATATGATACACTCTGGCTTATATCCAAAGAACTATGAGCTGGAGTGTAGCTAAAAGGGGGCAAAATGAAGATTTTATACCCCAAAAAAGAAATCTTCCTTTTCTCTAATGTTGAGGTAATGCATCATTCAACTGAGCATTTGCTTCAGGCATTCAAAGAAAAGAAATACTCTTCCAAGAGGATGGACTACTGGCAAGCGATGGGGTGCATCTCACACAAGTAGGAAAACATCTTTTTGCACACAGACTCACAAACCTCATCAGGCGCACTTTAAACTAGATCCACTGGGGGAGGGGAACAACAGCCTGGCGAACAATATATTACCCACGACCACAGGGAACCGCCGAAAGGCTAAACGGAGGGCTGCACAAACACAGCAAGGACCAAGTACAGAGAGCACAATAATCCCAAATAAACAGTTCGAGAGGAGGTCACAGGGGCTTACATGTCTTTACACTAATGCTCAGAGCATGGGAAATAAGCAAGACGAACTCCAACTCCTAGCACAGCACCACACATACGATGTCATAGGCATCACTGAAACCTGGTGGGATGACTCCCATCACTGGAATTTAACCATTGAGGGCTATAACCTCTTTCACAGAAATAGAACAAAGGGGAGAGGAGGGGGAGTAGCTTTATATGTCAAAAACAGTTACGTTGCAGAAGAAATGCAAGACTGTAATCCGGGAAACCAGCTTGAAAGCATCTGGATAAGAATCAAGGGAACCGGGACTCAAAAAGATCTTGTCGTGGGTGTCTACTACAGACCTCCGAGTCAGGATGAAGGACTTGATGAAGCCTTCTGTCAACAGCTGACCAAACAGGCACAAAGAAGAGATATAGTAGTCATGGGCGATTTCAATTATCCCGATATCTGCTGGAAAACAAACTCAGCCAAGAGTACAAAGTCCAACAAATTCCTCACTTGCCTTGCAGATAATTTTATGGTCCAGAAGGTAGAAGAGGCAACAAGGGGATCAGCAACTCTTGATCTAATCTTAGCAAATGTGGAAGACCTGATCAATACAGTTGAAGTGGTTGGATCCTTAGGGGCAAGTGACCATGTGCTCCTGCAGTTTGCAATACAAAGGAATGCTGAAACTAAGACAAGTCAAACACGCTTTCTGGACTTTAAGAGAGCTGACTTCCAAAAAATGAAGGAATTACTGAGCGGCATTCCATGGACGCCGATATTAAAAAACAAGGGAGTTAAGGATGGATGGGAGTTTTTCAAAAGTGAAATACTCACGGCGCAAATGCAAACAGTGCCAACAAAGAAGAAAAATAAGACAAGTGCAAAGAAGCCAGAATGGATGTCCAAAGAACTTCTAACTGAGCTAAAGCTCAAAAGTGACATGCACAAGAAGTGGAAAAGGGGAGAAATCACCAAAGAAGAATTCAAACAACAAAAAAGGCTTTTTTGCTTACGTTGGTAGAAAAAGGAAGAAAAAGGAGGCGATAGGGCCATTGCAAGGAGAACATGGGGTGATGGCGACAGGGGACAGGGAAAAGGCAGAACTGCTCAATATCTTCTTTGCCTCGGTCTTCTCAGAAAAAGAAAGCCATCTTCAACCTCAGCAACACGGAATGGACGAAGGATTGGGGGAAATCCAACCCCAAATAGGGAGACACGTTGTCCAGGAACACCTGGCCTCTCTAAACGAATTCAAGTCCCCAGGGCCAGATCAGCTACACCCAAGAGTACTGAAGGAACTAGCGGAAGTTATTTCAGAACCACTGGCAATTATCTTCGAGAGTTCTTGGAGAACGGGAGAAGTCCCAGCAGATTGGAGGAGGGCGAATGTGGTCCCTATCTTCAAGAAGGGAAAAAAGAACGACCCAAACAATTACCGTCCGGTCAGCCTCACATCAATACCAGGCAAAATTCTGGAAAAGATCATTAAGGAAGTGGTCTGCGAACACTTAGAAACAAATGCGGTCATTGCTAATAGTCAACACGGATTTACCAAAAACAAGTCATGCCAGACTAATCTGATCTCTTTTTTCGATAGAGTTACGAGTTGGGTTGATACAGGGAATGCTGTGGATGTAGCGTACCTGGATTTCAGTAAGGCCTTCGACAAAGTCCCCCACGACCTTCTGGCAAACAAACTAGTAAAATGTGGGCTAGACAAAACTACGGTTAGGTGGATCTGTAATTGGCTAAGCGAACGAACCCAAAGGGTGCTCACCAATGCGTCGTCTTCATCATGGAAAGAAGTGACAAGTGGAGTGCCGCAGGGCTCCGTCCTGGGCCCGGTTCTGTTCAACATCTTTATTAACGACTTAGACGAAGGGTTAGAAGGCACGATCATCAAGTTTGCAGACGACACAAAACTGGGAGGGATAGCTAACACTCCAGAAGACAGGAGCAGAATTCAAAATGATCTTGACAGACTAGAGAGATGGGCCAAAACTAACAAAATGAAGTTCAACAGGGACAAATGCAAGATACTTCACTTCGGCAGAAAAAATGGAAATCAAAGATACAGAATGGGGGACGCCTGGCTTGACAGCAGTGTGTGCGAAAAAGACCTTGGAGTCCTCGTGGACAACAAGTTAAACATGAGCCAACAATGTGATGCGGCTGCTAAAAAAGCCAATGGGATTCTGGCCTGCATCAATAGGGGAATAGCGTCTAGATCCAGGGAAGTTATGCTCCCCCTCTATTCTGCCTTGGTCAGACCACACCTGGAATACTGTGTCCAATTTTGGGCACCACAGTTGAAGGGAGATGTTGACAAACTGGAAAGCGTCCAGAGGAGGGCGACTAAAATGATTAAGGGTCTGGAGAACAAGCCCTATGAGGAGCGGCTTAAAGAGCTGGGCATGTTTAGCCTGCAGAAGAGAAGGCTGAGAGGAGACATGATAGCCATGTACAAATACGTGAAGGGAAGTCATAGGGAAGAGGGAGCAAGCTTGTTTTCTGCTGCCCTGCAGACTAGGACACGGAACAATGGCTTCAAACTACAGGAAAGGAGATTCCACTTGAACATCAGGAAGAACTTCCTCACTGTGAGAGCTGTTCGACAGTGGAACTCTCTCCCCGGGGCCGTGGTGGAGGCTCCTTCCTTGGAGGCTTTTAAGCAGAGGCTGGATGGCCATCTGTCGGGGGTGCTTTGAATGCGATTTCCTGCTTCTTAGCAGGGGGTTGGACTAGATGGCCCATGTGGTCTCTTCCAAATCTACTATTCTATGAAAAGGAGCAGGCAAACTCACTGAAGGAATATGAACATAACAAACAGAGTTTCAGGTGTGAATGCTTTTCAGTGTCTATCCAGGGAGCAGGGTTAGCTCCCCATGTTAGCCCCAGCTTCTGCCAACTGGGCAGTTTGAAAACATGCAAATGTGCGTAGATCAATAGGTACCACTCCAGTGGGAAGGTAACGGCATTCCATGCAGTCATGCTGGCCACATGACCTTGGAGGTGTCTGCGGACAAAGCCGGCTTTTCGGCTTAGAAATGGAGATGAGCACCAACCCCCATAGTCAGACATGACTAGACTTAATGTCAAGGAGAAACCTTTACCTTTATTATTCCTGTAATGTTAGCAATTTGCAGACAGAAGGGACACGTTAATGTAGAGAAATTCCTTATTAGTGGCAACACTCTCCCTTCTCTGGGTATCCATGATATATTAGCACAGTCTTGTGATTTCAGTTTTTGTTTTATCCTCTCAATAAGTTTTGTATCCATTTTACAAAATGCTTCTGTAAACTATAGTATAGAGATGTATAATTGAGGCTTATTTCTTTTTGGCTGCAGTTTTTTTGGCTAAATAAATAAGAGTGGGAGAAAGAGTTGGGGATTGATATACCGGTTCCTCTGAGAACTTAGAAATGTTACCTTTTTAGGACTACAGCTCCCAGCCAGCATTTGGTTCTGTAGTTCAAAAACAACACCAAGGAGTTCAATGACATCTTAGAGTCTAGCACATTTCTTTGGCACAAGATTTTTGTGGACTGAAGCCCAATTCATCAGATGCATCTGTTGAAGTGGGCTGCAGTCCATGAAATATTGTGCCAAGTAAGATGCGTTAGTCTTTTAGGTGCTACACGATTATGCTATTTTTACTGCCACCCAACCTAAAAGTAGGTCCAAAAAGTACATTTCCAAGCTCTGAATTCCTTAGGCAGTGTGGTCTGAAATAGTAGGTGGCATTGCAACTCAAAGCATGTTTACTCAGAATTAAACCCCACTAAATTAATTAGGATTTAATATAGATTTCATGGGGATTTCATGTACCTTACTAGTATTCTGCTGTTTGGGTTTTCCATGTCAGACAGACTTGGCTGAGAAACCAGGATAAATGTGCTAAACAGCTACTGGACAGCAGCAATATTGGAAAGTGGGGTGAACTCCCCAGAAAAGCCAAGACGACCAAACTGAGACTGTTGTACTTTATACATATCAAGGGAAGACATGGTTCACTGGAAAAGACAAAAACACACAGTAAGATAGAAGGGAGCAGGAAAATATGAAGACCACATCTCAAATGGATAGACTCAGTGAAAGAAGCCAGGTTCCCGAGTCTTCAAGACCTGTGCTATTGAGAATAGGGTGTCCTGGAGATCTCTCATTCATAAGGACATCATGTTAAAAACCAACTGGACAGCAGTTTTACAGCAACAAATATGCACAAATCTACAGCCTCAAGCCTAAGTCCTCTGATAAACATTCATTCATCTTATCTGTGAAAAGAGCATTCTTCTGCTGCTTGGATTTCTTTCTTTCCAATTCGTTCTTCACTTAATGGCTATTTTATTCAGTTGAACTCCTTTTGTTGATTTAAGGGACTACTGTAAAAATAACAACAGTGTAAATGGATGCTGTGATGTGATAATATTGTTTGTTGTTTTCTTAAATTTCTTAAATTGGTTTTATATTTCAGTGAAGTTAATTAAAATCTGCACAAGTGTTCCAATGTAGGTGTATGGCTTGTAACTTCTTGTCTGTCTAAAGGGTTCACATAATACCTTGGAAAGAGGTCGTTAGTGCTTTTTGGATGGCAGCTCTGAGATCCATTTTGAGCTTCTGCTCAAGCAACAGCTGAGTTTCTCATATTGTGGTAGTGACAGTACCAAAGAAATATTTCTTGCTCTTCCATCTTGTCTGCAAAATCCTGTCCATTGGGACTCTTCCAAATAGTGAGCAACAGAATGGATTCCATTTTTCTTTCTTTCGCTGGAGGTGGAATCATCATGTGTGATTGTTTCCTCCACTCTTTCTGCATACATAGAAGAGTTGTCTTCCCTTGATGCACAAAACCACATCTTCATCTCACTTCTCTCTCATTTGGTCCTCACTATCTGGTATATTTATACAGACAACCTCTTCTCACATCACATCTTAATAATAATAATAATAATAATAATAATAATAATAATAATGCTTTATTTACATCCCACCACCTTTCGCCAAGGGGACTCGGGACAGCTTACAACAAGATTAAACAATGTACATAATATCAGTCACACTTACAATCCAAAAAAGGTTAAATCAAAACAAACAAATCAAAAAAGGCAAATAACAATACACTGAAGAAAAATACATTCCAATAAACATATTAATTATAATTCATAAACATCATCTTAAGTTGGTGATGATATGAAATTATAAAAAGAAACCAACTTTCAAACAGTGTAATTGAATTTTTTTGGAATTCTTTACATACCAGGTGATACACACAATGTTCCATAAGTCAGTGAATTATTATTTTACTTTTCTTCTTTCTCTCCCTTCTCCCCCCCTTTTCTCTCTTTCCCCTCCCTATTTCTTTTCCTCTTCTTCATCTAATTTATACAAAAAACTGAATTGTAAAAAAACAATCTTAGGATCCACAAGTAAATGTGCATGAGCTTGGGGAGATAGTTGGTTCAGGTGGAAGCAGCAGGATTTGGTAGATGTACTTCCTAGGATCTTGGCTACACTATTGCAAAATAAATAAATGAGATGGGGCAGAATTGTTGACTGGTTTTTGAAAACTACTCAGTTTCACCCATCTTTTCCCTGTCTTCATTTACTACTGAGCCTTTGGACACAAGGTCACCAGGACATGAAAACCTACAATTTTGGGGGGCTGGGGGTAATTTTTAAATTGGCCTAATGAAGGTCTTACATAATACAGATTTTGGATTTGCACAATTTTTTGTATGGACTACTGTGTTCAGTGACATTCATTTCCAGGGGTGCTTAGACCTTTGAATTTTTTTAGACCTTAGGCCTACAATAACAACAACAACAACAACTACTACTACTACTACTTTATTTTTATATCCTGCTCCCATCTCCCCAAGGGGACTTGGGGCGGCTCACATGGGGAGAAGCCCAACATCAACATACATTAAAATACAATCATAATTTAAATCAATATAAATCAATATAAACAATATAAACACTAAACAACATAAAAACATATCATATCCTTGGAGCCTGGGCATAGTGCAAAATGTGTAGGGGTAAAAATTGTACAGACTCTGCGTGAGGCTCAAGGATAGAATATAGGGCAGTCAAGGAAGGCAGGAAGGTCTCATTTAAAGATTAAAATCAACAAGGGTGAGGGACATTGATAAAGTGCAGTATCTAACTGGAACTATAACAATGAACTTGTGCCTAAGTATGGAAGAGAATCTAGGGTTTGTAACAGAAGGAACTGCTCTGTTACTGCATCACTCCTTTCAGTTTGTTTATCTCCTGTCTTTTGCTCATTGACAGATCTGAAATGTGTTTAATAAAGTGAACCTTACTTTTTCCAAGGCCTTAACTGACTTTATCAAGTAGCCTAGCTTTTTTAAAGTCGGGTGAAATGTCTTTGTCAATGTGACTTTGCATGTGTGAGTGCTCCTGAAAGAGATTTGTAAGGAACGGAGCCTCTTCCACAGCACCATTTAAAACAATTGCTTTGTAATGTCTGGTATACAGCTGAGTGTCTTATACAAACTGTCACAACAACCTTCCTTCAATACTGATCCCAGCTCTGTCTTCCTGCCCTTTGTGATAAGCTTCCTTATTGCATTTGCAATGTGTCAACCAGCTCCCTTGCCGTCTTTATAATTTTGAACTGGGGGACTTTTGCGTACATTTCCTGATCATTTCATTCCAGTGGAGAAGCAGTAGTCGTCTCTTGCAGGAAATACACAAATGAACTCTTTTGGTATCTCATTGACTCACATATTTATTGGGAGATGAGGATCTGCAGGAAGCAATCTCTATGCCAAAGAAGCTGGTTTTGTAATAAAAAAAATTATGTGTCACCAGACTCGTCGTTACGGGTGAGAATTTATTATTTATTTACCCCATTTATATCCCGCCTCTCTCCACCCTGAAGGGGACTCAAGGCGGCTTACATATGGCCTCTTACATATGTGAGAAAAGCTTGCAATCTCAATTTTGTTACTTATCTCCAAATCCCTCTTCTGTTTCTATTCTATCTTTTGTCTGCATTCAGTGCAAGACTTTGTTCTTCAAGCATGGAAATGCATGTGCCCCCTTGTTCCAGATTTTAAAATGGGCTTCGGAGTGGCTGGGTGCTTAGAAAGTGCTTCACATTTTGCAGAGCTGATTTTGCTGTGTGGTGCAGTTTACATTTGGGATTTGCTGAAGCACATTAAGTGGTTGAAGTCTCACTTTCCCCATACTTTGGTGCTTTAAACCATTTCAATCATGTTGAGGTGCACTTTGTCAGCACATTTTGTTGATATGCATTTTATGGCTGTCACAGTTGGAAGTCAGCTTCAAGCTGCATTAAATGGTCAGTGTAGATGTGCCCAAAGTCTGCTATGGTTCACAAACCTAAGTATATACAGAATGGGCAATTTTAATGATAATTTCAAACTATTGACTTTATATGTGTTGTCGAAGGCTTTCATGGCCGGGATCACAGGGTTGTTGTATGTCTTTCGGGCTGTGTGGCCATGTTTCAGAAGTATTCTCTCCTGACGTTTCGCCCACATCTATGGCAGGCATCCTCAGAGGTTGTGAGGTATGGATAAACTAAGTAAGGAAAGGAAAGAATATATATCTGTGTAGAGTCCAGGGTGTGTCAAGAGTCCTTTGTCACTGGGAGCCAGCATTAATGTTTCAGTTAATCACCCTAATTAGCATTGGAAATGTTTTGTCTCTTGCCTGGGGGAATCCTTTGTTCAGTCAAGCCCTCAGAGTTTTTGGTTTGGGTTAGGGTTGACTATATTTTATCCTTATTTCTTTATGTATTTGCTACTTTACGACATGCCTTTCTGTATTGCTCTGTTTGGCCAGCCCAATATCTACTCATATATTCCTCTCTTTGTGTCACAGCTTGCCATTTATATTTAAATTATTTTTCAATTTCAGACTTTTTTTGGATACCTAGTGCTGTTTATTCAGAGTGAGAATAACATGCACTGGATTAATGAGATAGACAATTTCAGGGTTTGAGGAAAAGAGAAATTCATCTTTTTTACTATAATATCCAGAATTCTTCTAAATGTAGTTCTGAAAGTGATTTCTCTAAGCTCTGGGTGATTCCAGCTTTGTGGTTCCCAATCTTTGGTCCTCTAGAAGTTTTGGACTTCCAACTCCCAGAAATCCCAGCCATTTTACCAGCTGTTAGGAATTGTGGGAGCAAATGTTGGGAATCATTATTAAGTGATCAAAAATCAATCTGCAAACATAATGGCTTGACAACACAGTGTTTTTTAGGCATTTAGGTTTGGCTGGAAATATACATCTCATTATGGACAAAAGAAGCCATTTCAGAAGGAAGGCATTCCCATCTGAACAAGCAAGGCACTTTGCTCCAGTTCATAGCAATCACTATTTAAAAAATTGTTGGAGGAGACAATTTTCACAAGCAGAGGGGGATTCTGATTATTGTATTTGCTAGATTAGCTTGAGGAAAAAAGTTGGCCCGAGGAGGATTATCAGGCATTTTCATTCCCCTTTATCAAGAGTTTCTTTAAAGCACATTGGGAACATTTTTTGTGCCATTGACTTTTTGTTGTCCTCTTTGTTCCTGAAAATGGATCCCTCTTCCAGCTCAGCCCTATTACTGCTGAATCAGTTTAATTTAAAATCTAAAATGCAAGGCTGAGTTCTGGACTCCATTAAGGTAATAGGAGTTCTGTCATTGACTTCAATGCTTTCAGAACTGCACCACAGGAATCTTCCATCTCCACTTTAAGAGTTTATTTTCTGCCACTATTATCTGGAATAATCATTATTGTGTGATAAAAGGTCATGTTAATTAGCAAAATAAATTTCCTGTATATAAGATGGCTTTAATTAAAGGATGCAAGAATATGGTAATGCAGATAGTTACTTAAGTGTGCATTTACACAGTAGAGAACCCATAAATAGCCCCTTATTGCACTACAGTGTCGCAACTTATCTGTGTAACAATCCTCACCAACTTCAGGCACAGAGGTGATGGATGTCAGGGGGTGGGATTGCCCTCTATTCCCACTTTCCCTTGCAGTGAAACTGCAGGGAGAGGTAAGAGTTATGCCTATAGAAGTGCAGCACAAACACTACAATTGTGTGATGTTTGAAGATGTGTAGGGACTGCCACCATGCCAATAAATTTCCTTTATACCTGAGTGCATAAATGGTGAGGGATTTTGGCATCAAACTATAAAGACCTTGGAATCCTCCTCAGCCATGAATATATACACCATTACCATTGCCTTAAGGGGAATTGTCACTGAAATGTTAGTGGGACTGTTGGTAATAAATAAAGCATGTTGTCATGACCCTCTGCTTCCTTGTGTTAGATCGCTGGATTGCACAATTGGTTGTTGGAAGAACAAAGCCAAAAGTACCCTCTTTTCTGGTACACTGCCACTTACAGCATTATAATCATATGTTTTAGTCAAGCTTTAACAGACATAGCTTATTCATGCTTTAAAAAATGATTCTAAAAACTGGCTTTATTTCGATAAGCAGCAAACTTTACAGGTACATAACAGAAACTTAATAGAAATACCTTTCTAAAATTTAGTTGGGTTAATGTTCAGTTCTAGAGGAATTAGTGGAGACATAGATTTTTGAGTTTCCTGAACCAAGTGTAGGAAGAATGGTTAACTGGATTCCCTCATTATGATTTTGGGCCCTTCTACACATGCTTTATAGCCCTGATTAAATAGGGCTAAAAAGGAGGAGGGTGGCTAAATGATATTTAGCCAAAATACAGGAGGAATCAGGAAGAATTGGGTCAAACGCTGGAAAATGTATTTAAAGGTTGCCCTTTAAACCTGGTTCCCCCTGAGAAGCATGCACTTTTCCATGCCTGTGTAAACATGCAGGCAAGGAACACTATGTTCTTTTCCCCCTGTCTGGACTCCCTCCTGCCCCGCATTTCCCTCTCAACTTAGCCAGCCTTCCATGCAGGCCTGCACCCTTCCCCTACCCAAAGCCCTCTTTCAGCAATGCCAGAGGAGGGGTGGAGGGAGGGAGGGAGACTTCAGGCCTTATCAGGGTCTTCTCTCCATAAGTGCAGGAAAAAATAGGGGAAAGAGTGGGGGAGGGTGGCAGTGCCAATACCCACCCATGCCAATCTTGGACCATCAGGGGTGAGTATCTGGACACCACCCGCTGCAAAAGCACGGTTTTAGATGGCTGTGTGGCCTCCATTCCAAGAGGAAGTGGGATTTAAAATTCCAATTCCTCTTGGATTTTTTGCCTGTCTGAAAGGTCCCTTGGATTCAGAGTCTGGATTGTTCTGGTCCAAATCACGCCAAAATCTGAAACACCAAATCAGTGCTTAAACTGAATAAGGAGCACATACACCCTAACCTGAAGTTGTCTTATGTCAGAGGAGAAAGGACAATTTCCTACAAAGCATTGAATACAGTCAGCTGGAAGAGATCTGACAGTCAAATAAGCTGCCGTAATTCAAAACACATTTGAACACATATTTCTGCTGGTAGGCCTACCCAGCCAGCTTTAATCACAAATTTTAAACTTGCATCTTGTTTCAATCTTTGTTCTGCATATTTTAAATGTATTTTGTAGAAATATGTTTTAATATGTGCATTTTATAGAATGTTTTAGATGATTATTTGATTTTAGATATTGTAACTCATCTCGAGGAGAGGCGGGCAAGAAATAAAGTTAATATTATTATACAAAACATTTTATAAACATTTGGTAGCTATTCAGACGTCCTGCCCCTCCTCCTTATTGGCTGAGAAATGGACTGGCTAGGATCAATGCAGGGATTGGTTGGAGGTTTCCCTTACATCACAGATGGGAGGAGATCCCCATGGTGGGAAGAATAACAGCTGATTATTGGTAGATGTGGGCCCTGGTGGCACAGTGCGTTAAAGCGCTGAGCTGCTGAACTTGCGGACCAAATGGTGCCAGGTTCAAATCCTAGGAGTGGAATGAGCACTCGCTGTTAGCCCCAGCTCCTGCCAACCTACCAGTTTGAAAACATGCAAATGCGAGTAGATCAATAGGTACCGCTCCAGCGGGAAGGTAACGGCACTCCATGCAGTCATGCTGGCCACATGACCTGGAGATGTCTATGGACAACGCCGGCTCTTCGGTTTAGAAATGGAGATAAGCACCAACCCCCAGAGTCGGTCACGACTGGACTTAATGTCAGGGGAAACCTTTACCTTTACCTATTGGTAGATGTAAAATTCCAGTCTGTTGCAAAGATGCCCCATTCGAGAGGGAAAACTGAGGAGAATCATAATGTAGGTAGGCAGATGACTCCTTGATTTAGTTAAATGTCCAGTTCTGTGAAGACAAAGGTGCAAGGCCCAGAAAACAAAGGGTGGTGACCATGCATGGCTAGAGGCTTGGCTGCCTTTTCAGAAGGCTAATCTATATATATAAAAGGGTAATGAAATTTCGGCCTAGGACAAAACAACAAAACTACACATCCCAGAAACACTAAACTTGGCAGCACAACCCCTCATCCATGCCTCTACATTCATACAACAAAAATAAAATAAAAATAAAATCCTAATTAGAGGGAGAGGAATAATTGTTTTTATCCAATTGCTGCCAGTTAGAAGGCTACGCTCCACACACTTGGTCTCCTAGCAACCCACTCAGCCCGGGGGACAGGCAGAGTTAGGCCTCAGGCCTCTTCCACACTGCCTATAAAATACAGATTATCTGATTTGAACTGGATTATATGGCAGTGTAAAAGGGGCCCCTGATGGCACAGTGTGTTAAAGCACTGAGCTGCTGAACTTGCGGACCAAAAGGTCCCAGGTTCAAATCCTGGGAGCGGAGTGAGTGTCCACTGTTAGGCCCAGCTCCTGCCAACCTAGCAGTTCGAAGACATGCCAATGTGAGTAGATCAATAGGTACCGCTCTTCAGCTTAGAAATGGAGATGAGCACCAACCCCCAGAGTCAGACACAACTGGACTTAATGTCAGGGGAAAAACTTTACCCTTTACCTTAACTACTACCAATTCCTAAATACTTTATTTCCCATACCACCAGACTTCGCCACAGCAACGCGTGGCCGGGCACAGCTAGTGTATTCATATTTGATTAGCTTTTTCTTCTTCGAGGGCTATGAGCCTCTTGCCATATTTAAACTGATAAACGGTGTGTACGCAGCCCTGGTGACAAAAAGATTATCTGCCATACATCTATGTACAAAGGAACTGATTTTATCTGACCTGGGAGTCTGTTGGAGGGGCCTCCTTAATTGTTTCGCCATCTCTGTTCCCAGAAGCTTATGTAAATAGGAGGCACTGGGGGAAACAGATGACTTCATAATATATTTGATACAGTTTTATACCTTGAGAAATTAATACAGTACATAATGCAAGTTACATTAAATATAATTTTACACATTTATTAAAGGGTTTTGGCTTAATATAGTTCAGGGCACAGTTGCTGCTGAGTCCTTCTCATTAATGTTCACAAATAATTAGGGAAGGGGGTGTTGACATTACCATTGAATCTATAACATACTTTTGTATTGTTGTTGTTGTTGTTTTAAATGGCACCTTAAAAGAAACTTTTTGGATGTATGGTGCTCAGATCTGTTTGTTTTTTTCTGGCCAAGATTATGACATTTATTTCATAGAAGAGCTCCCAGTGGCACAATGAGTTAAACCTTTGTGCCAGCAGGACTGCTGACTTGAAGGTTGGGTTGCTGACCTGATGGTTGCCGGTTCGAATCCAATCCGGGGAGAGTGCAGATGAGCTCCCTTCTCATCTCCCACTCCATGCGGGGACATGAGAGAAGCCTCCCACAAGGATGGTAAAAACATCAAACATCCAGCCGTCCCCTGGGCAATGTTCTTGCAGATAGCAAATTCTCTGACACCAGAAGCAACTTGCAGTTTCTCAATTAGCTCCTGACATGAAAAAAAAAACTCATAGAAAAGCCAATATTCTTTTATTCAGAAATGTTCAAAGTAGTAGGAAATGGGATTCCAACTGAATATTAGGAAGAACTTCCAGATGGTAAAAGCTGTTCGATAGTAGGATATGCTGACCCAAAGTGTGGTGGGGTCTCCTTTTCTGGAGGTTTTTAAATGGAGACTGGATGGCCACCAGTTGGGAGTACTTTGACAGGGTGTTCCTGCATGGCAGAATAGAATTGGGATGAATGGTCCTTTGGTTTCTTCTATGTCTGTGATTTTAGTAATAAGCTACGCAATGCCTTCAGGTCTTTCCATGCCCATCACTACCTTTTGACTTCTTCTATTTCATACCTCTCATACTATGGTTGATAGGCTCCTGTTTTGACTTTTTTTTCAAAAGAAAAAAGAGGGATAAAAAGTGTGAAAAAACTGGTGTCTTCTTGTCATTCTGTCAGACAAATAAAAGTGTAGAACCACAAAGGATTGCATTTTTGACCTTTCAGTTTCTTGCGCAAGTGGCAAAAAGTAATCATGCACTACTTAAAGGCACAGGACAAAATTATTTCCTTACTGAAAGTCAATAAAAGGCTCACAACAGTTCTTACAAAGTATTTTTGGTCGTGCCCTTATTCTCTCATGCCCCTCTAATTCCCATCCTTCTCATTTTGGTTGTTGTATCCTGCTTCCTTGTTCATTATTAACATCTCTCTCTTTCACTCTCTCTCCCTCTCCCTCCCTCACTCGCACACAAAAACACACACACACACACACACACACACACACACACACACACACACACATTTTCTTAATGCATCCGTTTCATGAAGCAAACAGCTGTTCATTTGTTTTGTCAGTAATGGGAAAAAGACTCGAACAGCTGATGACAGGTAATTTGGGCTGATGTCGAAATCCTTATAATAGAAACAGCATTGAAAGCTATTACTTCATCTTGTGCTGACTGTAGATGTGTGATGAGACTTTTCAAATACGAAAGAACAACATCAGACCTGCACTTTCCAAAGTATAAATAATAAAAATTGGATGCTTAGAAAGTAGGAAACTTAAAAACTCAAAGGACTTTTCTTCTATGGGCACATTCACTCTTCAAATAGTATTTCAAGCATATACAATGAATTTTGCCTACCTACTCACATACCTTCTCTGAGCACCGGCTTTCTTCTGTCTCTTAAAAACACCAAAAACATTTCAAAAATTGGAAGTTCAGCCTTTGTTGTTGTGTGCCTTCAAGTCATTTATGACTTAGGCAAGACTAAGGCAAACCTGTCACAAGGTTTTCTTGGCAAGAGTGGGGTTGCCATTGCTTTCCTCTGGGTCTGAGATAATGTGACTTGTTCAGGGCCAAGCAGAGATTTGAACTCTAGTCTTGAGTCATATGCTCAAACCATGACACCACACTGGCTCCCTTTATAATATAAATGCTCACTGATTGAACAATGTGTTGCATTTATTTTCTTCTCGGGGAACAGACTTATGTAGGACTTTGGTCTGATTCATCATTGTTCTTCTTACATTCTCAGTGGTATCATTTCTATAACAGAAATAAAAGTGTGCCTATGTTGTAAGTGGAATAGATGGCAGGAAGATGTGAAATTCATAAAGAGGCAAGTGAGTTTTCTCACTTTTATAGGTCAGTAGTTCTCAACCTGTGGATCCCCAGGTGTTTTGGCCTACAACTCCCAGAAACCCCAGCCAGTTTACCAGCTTTTAGGATTTCTGGGAGTTGAAGGCCAAAACACCTGGGGATCCACAGGTTGAGAACCACTGTTATGGGTAGTCAAGTTTTCCTATCTGTGTCTCCAGTTCATTATGGCATGCCTGTCTATCTATGAGATGTCAGGAAACAGAACTAAAGCACAGGGGCAAGTCAGAGCTACCCCAGCTTTCCTCAGTCTATGTATAAAAAATGAGCCTTAAACATAAGTGGTGGAATCTATGTCTCTCTTCTTCCATTGTGGAGACATCTTTATCACCTCTGAGACTGTCCCTTGATCTCTGACAGCAAGAAATTGATTCTTCAGTACATTTCTCTATCTGCTTTATTCTCTCGAGCTCTGACTGACATTCCTGGCTTCTTGACCTTGAATTGTTAGTGACTAATATTAGTTACAGAGGAGCCTCCGGTGGCTCAGTGTGTTAAAGCGCTGAGCTGCTGAACTTGAAGACCGAAAGGTCCCAGGTTCAAATCCGGGGAGCAGAGTGAGCGCCCACTGTTAGCTCCAGCTTCTGCCAACCTAGCAGTTTGAAAACATGCAAATGTGAGTAGATCAATAATGCCGCTCTGGCGGGAAGGTAACGGCGCTCCATGCAGTCATGCTGGCCACATGACCTTGGAGGTGTCTACGGACAAAGCTGGCTCTTTGGCTTAGAAATGGAGATGAGTACCAACCCCCGGAGTCGGCCACGACTGGACTTAACATCAGGGGAAACCTTAACCTTTACCTTTTAATATTAGTTACAGCTTATCTTGCCACTCACAAATTTATGACAAAGTAAACCAGAAACAAGATTTCCTTTTGAAATAGGTAAGATGTTTTTGCTTAAATGTGCTGTCGAGGAGCACCCCTCATCCTCAGTGTCATATATATCCAAATACTTGTCCGCCACTGAGTATGATCATGCTAGAAAGAATGGCATGATTCTCACCTGTTCCTGTGCAGTTGTGCCAAGAGCTTTTGAAAACTTGTACACATTTAAAGTATGTAATAAGACCCCCAGATTTGTGAGGAAAATATTCCCAACTGGACCATGGTTAAGTGAAACCATGGATATGAATGAAAACCATTAAATTACCCTACTTCTAGTCCCAGCCCACCATAGACTTGTATTGGAGAATGCAGAGATATCTAGTAAGATATCATCATCATCATCATCATCATCATCATCATCATCATTTAATTACTTATTAATCGCCCTCCATCCATGATGCTCTAGGCGATTTACAAGATAAAATTGTAAAGGATAAAAATATATACATACAAATATTGATAAAATTAACATAGATTAAAAGCTCTAGTAAAGAGCCAGGTCTTGAGTGCTAGGGTAAAAGGCCCTAACTCACGCATGGCTCTCATGTAGGGCGGCAAGGCATTCCATAAGGCAGGGGCAGAAATAGAAAAAGCTCTGCGTCTGGTCCTTTCCAGGTGCACCTCTCTTGGACCCGGTACATAAAGTAAGTCTCGTTGGGATGGTCGTTGCAACCTCCGATGATGGGAGAAGGAGAGACGGTCCCTAAGGTACGATGGGCCCTGGCCATAAAGAGTTTTAAAGGTCAGAACTAGCATCTTATATAGACCACGGTAATCAGTTGGAAGCCAATGCAGATGCTTGCAGATATCTTTCTATCTATGAATTTCTAGGTCCTTCAAGGCGATTCTATGCACATGCTTGAGCTTAGTAGACAACAGAGTAGGGCATCTAGCCAAAGTGGTGGAATTATGATAGACAACTGCAGTTCTATATTTCTGCCCCCAAGTATCATCTGCTGCTGCATGGAGAATCCCAGAGAGTAAAGTTTCATTAAGCCAAATATCTGATCAAGTCAATACATTAATTTAGGAACAAGTCCTATAGCACTTTTACACAAGACAATTATTGACCCATGACAGTATAGTTGTGTCCTTGCTCTGTATCTCCCTCTGCCCTCTAAGCTACCAAGAACTACTCCTTGCTTCAACACTACTTTGGAACTGAATGGCTGTCTGCAGCAAATCTCAGCCAGATGTCACATGTGGACTGGAATTCTTGATTGAAAGAGCCACATGAATTTCAGGAAACTGAATCTATCATACAAGCAAAATTGACAGCCAACAGCATTTTATTGTCTCTTTACTAGGCTTGAGCGATCCATGAAAAAAATGTTTCTAAACTCGCTTCAAAAGTAGGGGGCACTGGCGCTTCGTTTCTGAAACTACTTCTGAAATTTGGCCCAAAAAAGTTTCAAAACTTAAGAATATTTGGAATATTTGAAAATAATTCGTTAATGGCGGATGCGCATGCGCAGTGGCCAAAAACAGCAGGGGGGGCTTTACAGGACTCTCCCGCCCTCGTTTTTTGAGTTATCCTCTTCAAACTTGGTACAGTGGTAGAACACATTTAACACTGCTAACTCACAAAAATTCAGAACGTTTCCCTTATCCTCTGAGTTTTGGCGAATTTTCATAGCTTTTATAATAAAACCATTTTTAATAATTGCAGAAATCTGTTCCTGGTTTGAAAGTCTTATTTCGAATTTCATTGGGTTGTCTTTACTTTGAAAGTCATTGTTCTACTACAGAAACTTTGTTTTTGTGGCTGAAACTTTTTTTAAATTGGTGGACAGTGTCCCAGGAAACCGTATGTGCTATAGCACCATGTCCCTTGTGCAAAGACAAAGTTCAGATTATATGCAGTGGGGACATATATTATCCTTATCCTCCTCCTCCCCCTCCTCCTCTTCTTCCTCCTCCTCCTTCTTTTGGAGGAGGTTTGCAAAGCTTTGGAGAACTTTTGTGCAAAAGAGGGAGAGAGAAAGGGAAGCCAAGGGAAATGTCTTCTCTTTTTCCCCCTCCTCCTTCTCCCTTCCTCCCTTATCCCAGATTATATGCAGTGGGTGCTCATATAATCCAGTTTAAATCAGATAATCTAGAATCAGATCCTGGGATATAAAGCAGTGTAGATCTTCAACACTCTATACCAAGTTCTGATCCCAGAGTATCTGCTTTGAACTGGATTATATGTCCACACTGCCAGATAATAATCTGGGATAAAATAATCTAGGAGTGGATTTCTTCCAATGGGTCTTAGCCTGCTTCTAACCAGGTCTGGCTTTCAACTGAATATAGTAAATGTTTTCTCCTATACTTTGTTTATTTTTAATTCCAAAACGTAATGAGCTTTCTGGATAGCCCTCGTGTGTGTGTGTGTGTGTGTGTGTGTGTGTGTGTGTGTATGTGTGTGTGTATTCACTTTCCTTGCCCATTTCCAATTTTCTTCTTCCCCTGAAGTCATCAACCTGGGTGGAGAGTTCTAGTTTGGGGTTTTGCCAGCACAAAACCGGAGTGAAGTGATCTGGATTGTGGATTGGGATGGATTCCCCCTCCTTTTCCCCCTTTCCTCACTTAAAGCTTCTGGCAAAAGCAGGAGGGAAGGCTGCGAAGGGGAAGAGCGGAGATCCTGTAATGCGACTCCCTCCTCTTGCAACCCGGTTTAAGCAACCACTCCAGGACAGGGAAAGGGGAAAGGGATTTCTCTCTTGCAACCCGGTTCAAGAGGCCCATAGAAAGCAACAACAGGGAAAGACAAACAAGACTCCCTCCCTTCTGCGATTGGCCACAGGGAGGCAAGGCAAGCCCAGGCTAGTCTGCACCTCCCTCAAACCAAGTTTGGGTGATTTGAAAATGTACTTGCTTTGCTTCCGACAACATCCGACTCCATTAGAAAAATAGGCTATTGCGGTTCAATATCGCGGGATACAAACGACTGGATAACCCGCTTCAAAAGTCGCTTCAAAAGCTACAAAACAAACAAATTAGATACGACATACGCAGGAATCAAATTTTTTGCCCAACCCTACTCCTTACTCAATATTTTTATGGTCAACTGTGATTAATCTAATTTTCCTTTATGTAAAATTATTCCTGATGTCTGAGAAGTAATGTATGATAATGCTCTGACAGCTGGTACAAAGGCTGAAGCAAGAGCTTTGTTAGCGAATAGTGAATAGGTAATCTTCATAAGGAATATAACCCATGCTGACTGTGAGTTTATTTCTGTCTGTCTCCACAAATTTCTGCAGTTTTGTAGGGTAGGGTAAACTGAGTTAATAAAGTTTAGAAAATTGGAGTATGTTCTGGAGTTTTCCTGAAATTTAAGAGCAACAGTGTGGATAGCAGGATTGGGACTGGTTGGCTGTCTACACAGGTCACCACCATCACTGTCAGTGCATGGAGAAGGGGATGGATTGTGCTTCCTTGATGTGCACAAAGCTCTGTGTAAGTTTCTGGCCATTACAGGTACTCTGTGCTGACATCAGTAGAGGTGCCTGCTGCTCAACTAGGAAGAAGACAGTAGCCAATTACATTGAACTTTTTCCAGTGGTACATTCAGAATATTAATGTTTATACATCCATCGTGTAAATCCAGAGGTTTCCCTACGTCATATGATGGATGGCGTGAGGCTCCATGGGTGAACTGGGGTAGATGCATCCTAGGATACTTATTTTGATCTTTCTTATAAGGCTGTAAGTTAAGAGAGAAATTTAGTAGTTTTTAGAGAAGAAAATATTAAACATCATATAATAGCAAGGCACAAATCTTTAAAAATAACCTCATCTGAATAAGCCAATTGTGAGCTGTATTTACTATAGATATTTTTCATCTATCAAATTAATTTGATTTTTGGAACATAATACTCTTTTATCTGCAGTTCTGTACCTGTCCAGTGCTTTCATGGTAAGCCTTCTGCAAGATTATCTAAAGCTGCCTTTGACTTTGCAAATAGATCTGATCAGTCAGCCGTGCAAGGATTAGTTGTCTAAGTTCTATTCATATTAATGAGAGTCATTTGGATAAATTGCTCTCATCCAATAATTTAAAACTGACCCCTTATTCTCCAGCCAGGTACAAAAATATAATTGAAATGGCTGGGCATGCAGAAGTGTTTTTGAAAGAGCAAAGACTCAAGGAAGGGGTCAATTTCAGCATAAAACTGTGAACCTGGAGTGAGGTTATTTGTTGAGCATTACAGAGTATCTTAGTTTTTCATATACTGGCTGGACAGATGGAAGTATAAAGCTCTGCAATTTAAAGAAGGATCAAAGAGTACGGTGACTTCCTTGATGCAGGCAGAAAAGGAAGCAGAAAGCTTGCAATATAGTGTGAACTCATATGGTTAGGTCAGTCAGAAGAGCTCAGAAAAGAAGTTGAGCTGAATAAAATAAAATGAGGTTGACAAGGATCTATTTTTTTTAAAGTATAGATGTGTTGGCAAGGGAGCAAGCAATCATCTGGTTAAAACTTGCCCCAATATTTTATCCTATCTATTAAGTAGCCTCTGCTTAGTTATTCAAGCAATATATAAAGCTATCCAACTTTGCTATATTGAAAAAATGAACTTCTTTGGTTCTAATGCAGGGGTTCCCAAACTTTTTAAACAGGGGGCCAGTTCATGGTCCCTCAGGCTGTTGGAGGGCTGGACTATAGTTGAAAAAACAACAACCCTATAAACAAATTCCTATCCACACTGCACATCTCTTATTTTGAAGTAAAAAAAAAAACCCAAACGGGAAGAAATACAGCCTCAATGTTAATCATAATCATAATAAAAATAATAAAGATGGTTGGAAGAGATACCTTGGGCCATCTTGTCCAACCCCCTTCTGCCTTTGTGCTCCAAAAGCACAAACAAAGCACCCCTGACATATGGCCACCCAGCCTCAGTGTTGTTAATAATAATAATAATCATCATCATAATCATCATCATCCATCACACAGTCCTAAACGCCAGGACTGTTATACTGTGTCTTTGTGCCAATAATAATAATAATGATAATAATGAAGAGGATTGGAAAAGACCCCTTGGGCCATTTAGTCCAACCCCCTTTTGCCTTTGTGCACCAAAAGCACTGGCAAAGCACCCCTTAGTAAATTATTAATTAATAATAATTAAAATACCATTATAAACAAGCAAAGCTTTAGAAGGTGCACAACAGGTGAGGGAGGGGGCGGGAAAGGCGGAGGAGGAGGGAGCCGCCATCATGGGGGCCGGATAAATGGCTTCGATGGGCCGCATGTGGCCCCCGGGCCTTAGTTTGGGGACCCCTGTTCTAATGTATGCTGCTGCTTAATATTGGTAAATTGTCCTATCCCATGTTTTGAAAAGGGTGGAGCCAGCCAAAGTTAAAAAGTGTGCTTTCAGGATAATTCAAAGCTCTTATCAAAATTTGGTACATCAGCCAAGCTGCTGAAGGTTACAGATTACTCAGGGCTGCTTGGAGAATTTATGGATTCAAGATAAATACAAAGTTACTATCTTCCTGCTAATACTCCTAAAAGACCCAGTGGAGTGGAAGCCAACATGGCAAGACTGTAGCAGGGCCAATGATACAACCAGAAGTCCAGGAGGGGGGGGGGGGAATTGCTCCAGTTCCAAAAATATGGGCTTATTCTATGGCTGTTTCAATTATGTGGTCATTTTCGACAAGCAAAGAGAATTATCTGATACGACTTTAAAAGGATGTCAGTTAGACACACATGGCTCAATGATTTATTTTTTCTTTGCTAGGACATCTTCATGATGAACAACAACACATCATTCATTAATACTATGAAAGCCTTTGCATTTGATTATTGTTAGCTGAAGCTGCATGGAAAGCGTCATACTGTTGACAAATCTAGTCTAGTATTGTCTGCTCTTCAGCAGAGTCTCAAACAAAGATATTTCCCAGCATCTTAAAATAAACTTTCATTTGTGTTGTTGGCCTTTCCTCCAGCTGATCAGCATTGTGTTCCCAGCAACTAAGCTGGAACTTCTGCTGAAAATTATACACAGATGCAGAGTCAAGTTTATGAGTTCTCTGAGCTACTAACTGAGTGCTTCAGTCCTTACATATTATGATTGCCTAGGACAGGGGTCCCCAAACTAAGGCCCGGGGGCCGGATGCGGCCCTCCAAGGTCATTTACCTGGCCCCCGCCCTCAGTTTTATAATATAATATTTTTGTATTAGTTTTAATAAAATAATATATTGTATATACATATAATATTGATAATAATATTATGTTATACAATATAATACTAATAATAATACCATATAATAATATTAATTATATGTTATATATTACGTATTATATAATAGTATAGTGGTATAGTTCAATATAGTAATATATAATGCTAATATTGTGCTATGCTAATAATATAATATATTGTATGTACATACAGCTGCTCTGAGTCCCCTTCCAGGTGAGAAGGGTGTAGTAAATAAATGCAGTAAATAAATAATTAATTTTAGACTTAGGCTCGGCCAAAGTCTGAAATGACTTGAAGGCACACAACAACAACAACAACAATCCTAATTAACTTGACTATCTCATTGGCCAGTAGCAGACCCACACTTTCCATTGAAATCCTAATAGATTTATGTTGGTTAAAATTGTTTTCATTTTTAAATATTGTATTGTTCTTTCGTTGTTGTTGTTGTTGCACTACAAATAAGACATGTGCAGTGTGCATAGGAATTTGTTTGTATTTTTTTTCAAATGATAATTCGGCCCCTCAACAGTCTGAAAGATTGTGGACCGGCCCTCTGCTTAAAAAGTTTGAGGACCCCTGGCCTAGGACTTTAAAGAACTTACACATTGAAAAGTACAATAAACTCTGGAAGTAACAAAGGGGAACCTCTGGAAATTGATCCACTGTGGAAAGAATCAGGTCCCTGCTGTGTTGTGCCTTCACTGGTTGAGTTGCCAGGTCAGGAGGCTTGCAGGCCCTGAGGTGTAACAACCTAGAGATGGCTTCAAAGTATTTCAGAGTGACCCATTAAACATTAAGACTTAACCTCAGGTAAGATTGTTAGTCCAGAAGCCTACATGATGTTACATAAATGATGTTACAGGGAGCATTTACTAGTGACCATTAAACATGATAAGGATCAACAACTGCTATGCAGAGTCTTCCATTCAAATGAAAAACACCAACAGTAATAAAAGAACAAAATACTTACTTAGGTGATGCCTTGTTGTCTGAGTATGATGGCCTTCCAAATATAGTCTTGGCAGTGGATACGTGGGTGACTGTGGAACCCTATTTTTGACCCGCATGATCTTCCACAATGAAGGCATCAGTTTCCAGGTGGAAGGTAGTCCTGGTCAGGGTTGGCTTGATGTGCCTTCCTCTTTGCATGTTTCTCCCTTTCACCCTCCATTCAATGGCACTGCTGGTCACAGCTGACCTCCAGTTAGAGTGCTCAATGGCCAGGGTTTCCCAGTTCTTGGTGTCTAGTTAGTTTTAAGCTTATCATTAAATTTCTTTTCCTGTCGACCAACATTCCATTTTCCATTCTTGAGTTGGGAGTATAGTCACTGCTTTGGAAGACAGTGATATTCATAAATTGTTTTACACATCCCTCTTGCTCTAAGAGTCCTCCCCTTGGCTCTCAGGACAGAGAAAAGAAGCCAGACCTAAGATCTGGGAAACTTAAGCACTTGTGCTATTCAAGCAACAATAAAAAGTCTAACAAATGAGATAAGGAATGAAGAGGCAGAGGAAGTAGCTCATAGTCAAAATACACCAGCACAATGGATGAATGGATGATGGGTAGATGGATAGATAGATGAGATAGAGATTATGGCATTTCTTTTAAAGACCATACTCTTGCTTGGAGATTCCTCTTTTCATTCTATGTCTTTTGGAAGAACCACCAAATCCTGAAGTCTGACAATTAATTTATTAATTTGATGAAGGATGAGGGCAATGAGGTTACCACAAGACTTTTTCCACTCATGACCCCTTTCTGTCCAAGAAAATTTTATGTGACCCCACATATATTACCTATATAGCAATCCTTGCAAATGCTGAGTTATCATATATAGGCATTTGCATGGAATGATATTTATTTTCTTTTTATGAAGTACAGCTGAAGCATCTTCTGCAGATTGTAAACACTGCACAACAGACTAATGTAAAGGTCTAAAATAGCTGCTCTGTGATATCCAGAAAGCTTTTATCATTGCCAAGTTTTTACAAGACCAACTTTGAGCGAAGGGGCCCCCATTTGGGGTTGGGACCCACAGTTTCAGAAGCAGTACTCTAGCAAATGCTGTGAAATACTTCAAAGAAATGTGTTGTGTGCTCTTTGCAGTGAGCAGAGATGCTGGGAAGTTCTTATGACTTCTAAAATTGAGTTCTTATGGCTTTCACAGTTCCCTGCATGTTTTTGTGCAGGTTGTTGGATCTCAGGCTTCAGGTCCTGACACGTCATGTTGGAAAACTTTCTGGCTACTTTCCTTTGCCTTAGCAAACAGTATGAAGCCGAATGCTCATTTCTTAGGCTATGTGTGCCCAGAATTCACAATAGGGAAAGATCATGAACTCTGGATTATAATGACTTTCTACTTTTCATTGCATTCTGGTTCTTTGCAAAATCATCCTTAAGAACCAATATATCACATTATATATTATTTCATTTTAGCTACAATTCTTCATTCTCTCCAAGGAATCACTTACAGAGATTTGATATGCTACTTCTTCTACAACCGTTCATATACAACGATAGGTATTATTTACAGTTACATGCATTTATCCTTGTCGGGGGGGGGGGGGGGGGGTCTCTGGAATTTGACTTACATTTTAACTTTCTTAAATGATAGACTCATTAATGCCCATATTTTTTATGGTATAAAACTTTGTCCTTTCTTTACTAGTGCTTCCTTTTGGATGATCCCCAAATTGTTCAGGAAAATAATAATTATCTCCAAATAATTAAAAAAGAGCAAAAAGAAAACTGCATTGACTCTTACTGTTGAAAAGTTTTGGAGAACAAATTATGTGCAAATGAGCATTTTTAGCTTCTTTCAATCCTTTCAATTGGAAACTAAAATGATATTTCTGTGGATTTCTCCTTCCCTGGTTTTGAAAATCTTGTCAACCACATTTTCTCCTGTGCCTAACCATGGAAAGCCTTCATGCCTAAAAAAATGTAACTAGAATATAAATGAGCATAAATGTGAAGGGAAGGAGCTTGTCCCCATTGACCTCCACACACAATGTTGAAGAAATTGTAGAAGTGATCTTTTTTAAAGCATCCCTATGGCAGGGTTGACCCTATGGGTATGGGTGAGCTGATGTTTTAGATGTACACAATGAAGTCATCTGGCCAAGTGATTCTGGAAAGTGCAGTGCAAAAAAAATGACTTTTATGTTTTGAACAAAAAGAGATGTGAGTTGGGATGAATACATTTAATTCCACTCATGCACCTCTGCAGTTTTAGCCATGGGGAGTTCTAGCCACTTGAGCCCAATATATGTCCTCCACAAAGGTTTCCAATCTAGCCTCTGCAGGATCCTGTAGAAACCCCATCCATCTTTGAAGCTCCACTGCATGGAGACAGATGGCCATCAGTGGCCTTTTCCAATTGGTAGAGTGGGAGGCATATTGGGGGGGGGGGGGGGGAATCTAAATATTATCTCTAATCAATCATATTTAGCTCTGAAATGCTGGACAAACCCGGAATTTGTTTTACATCTTCTTAGATGTGTGCCCCACAGCAGCACAGACTCTGCATGGTGACCTGAGAACAAGGTAATGTGCAATAATATAATGCTTTAAAACATTGATAGTAACCAAAATAATCAACCCCATAAAGCTAATGCCAAGGGGAACACAATTGAGTAAAACTAAGAAATTATACATGTGAAAAGCTGTGTGGCTGTGAGCATAAAAACTCAACTTTCAATATCACCCTAATACATTTTGGAGTCTGATGGAAAGACAAGATGGTATCTGCTTTTCCTTTTGCTATTTCATTGTATATGTACAAGTCAACTATGTCAGCATTTGAATCTTGTTCAGGGTCATTTATGTAGTTCTGATTTCCAATGACCGATCAGGCAAAATGGCAGGGGAAAAGAGAAATGGTGAAAGCTTTCCTTTAGCATCTGCTGCCTGATGATGTTTTGCTTTCTGTGAGCTCTGTCAGGACTGCCCTAGTTTGGCTCAGCAACATCAAATGGAGATGACAAAGTTGGTAGCTGTGTCAGCTGTGGTGCTTGGTGACCTCTTTGTCATTGGGGCAGTGGATCCACTTCATGTTTTAGACTGAAATTTCAAATGATCTATCAAAGGTGCTGAGGCCTAATTTTCTTGGAAATTTTCTTTAAAAGTGCAGAATAAAATCTGGATCAGATTCAGTGCCCCACTCACAGGAAAGGCGCCACCTGCTATTATTGTATAGAGGTTCCAAGGAGTAAAAATTATGCTTGAAAACATCCCTTGTACCTGATGCATGAATCCATATGGGTGTTTGAATGAATAGCCCAGACTTGTCCCAGTGATGGATTATACTTGTGTAGAGAAAGCAGACACTACAATATATAGGTTGCTTCATGGGTGAAAAGCTGTTGGATTGTTATAACAATTATGTGAAGAATCTACATGAGAAGGCAATTTTCCATGGCCTCGTCATGGCCCATGGTCATATTTAAATTGTTCCATTTGTGAGCAGAATGAGGCTATCTCAATGAATGCAGGGATTTGGTGACAGTACAATACACCTTGACAAACAGTGCAATCATGTTGCTGAATGGAACATTGAGTAGAAACCCTTTCTGAAATGCTGGCTTCTTGCTCAAATTTAAATCAGTGCAATAATGTTATGTGGCCCCATCTAGTAACATGCACCACAACCTTTTAAACTTGTGAGTAGAAAAAAAATGAGAAATACCCTCCCCTCCTCCTTCCTTCTTTTTTCTTTTCCCTTGAGTGACTTTGGATGTTTGAAATCAATTATGAAATTGTTGGCTTTGAGAGAGAAAAGCTGTTCTGCTGATGGGCTGGATTTAGACATGACATTTGAGACAACCTTTCATCTCCTGATGAAACATTGTTGCAAGTGACACATTAGCGGGAGGGCATCCAATTGCTTAATAGGCAAATGACTAAGTAATATCCAGATGGTTTCTTTTAATTTTTAATTGTCCCTGGAGGATTAGAATGGGGATGTGTTTATTTTGGTGGAGGGTGTATTTAATGCCCATGTCATTTGGTAGTGGTCAAATATGTTTGTGAATCCTCTCTTGGCTGTGAACTTGATCTTAGGGGTTCCAAAAGTGCAAAAAAAAAAAAGCAGGAGATCCTATTGAATTAACTGTTGAGCTAAGGCAAGTCAGAAGGTACTCTGTGTAGAGACTGACCCAATATATTTTGCTACCTGAGTAAAAGAGGAAGAGGTCCCCTTCCCTATTTCATAGGCAAAAACAAATTGGACTGGCAGTTGAATCTAATTCAGCACTGTCAATGGGACCATATCCTGCACTTCACTCAGAGACACCAGACTACTCAAGTCTTGTAGAGGAAGTAGCCCTGTCTTCTAGCAGTGAGTAACAACTAGGTTACTACTAATATTCTTTCACATTGACCATCAATGGTTGCTTTGGGCAACTGGTCATTTCCCTAACAATAGGGCCAGTTCCGCCTATTGTCTAATGAGTATCTTTTGGAATCTTCATACTTTGGGCTTTGATGCTCATGCTCCAGACATAAAATTTGCTACCAATTCGAGAAACCCAGCTTAATACAGTTAGAATGATTTAATGTTAGACCCAGAGTTAGATCTGCCACATTCTGATCATTCCATGCCCATTCACTGAACAAGCTACAGTAAGGACTGTAATTTGATGGAACTACACCATAAGATCTCTGGTAAAATTGTTGGCAACTTCAGAAAGATCTGGGAAATATACTGTTGCCTAAATCCCAGTGATTTAAGAACGACAGTGGAAAGTCTTTCCTCCCTCCTAAATGAGGATGCTTATATCAAGAAATCTTTTGGTTGGTGTGGGGAGTGTGTGTGTGTGTGGGGGGGGGGGGGGGGGGGTAACAGAAATATATGTATAACTGTGTGTGAAAATGCCAGGTCTGGCTCTGTCCTGGAGAAAAATAAAATCCTGGGCTGAATATGTGATCAGAGGAGTTTGACATGATATTAAACCGAGGTCTAAAGTCTGCATCTTGTGTAGAAAATATTGAAGTAGATCTGTATTTAGTCTGACTCAGTATAAGACAACTTTTTCAAAAAAAATCTGTCTGATGCAAGAAAGTCAATCTCATCACAGTTTAGATACATAAACATGTTCTGAGAAATCTGTCAAATGATATTTAGTTTTGGTTGATTTATCTAGGCCAGTGGTTCTCAATTTTTGGTCCACCAGGTGCTTTTAACTTCAGCTTCCACAATTCCTAACAGCAGGTAAGCTGGCTGGAACCATTTGTCTAGAACCACTGATCTAGACAAATGGTTCCAGGCCTTAAATCCCCCTATGTTGTGATTCAGCCAGATGCAAATGAGGGAATTGGTATTTCAGAGCCTGGGAGAGTGGGGGATGGTTCTTTCAATGAGGGAAATGAGAGGATTTTAGAGCAAGATTCTGTCGGCGAGAATAGGCTTGAAAGTGAAACTGCTTCAGAGTCCAGCAGACAGGGAGATGCAGTGCCTGGTGGAGACCTTTCGCCTACTGGTAGCATAGCAACCCCAGATTAAGAAATTGATGGGCGAGAAAGAACAACAGGAGGAGTTTAAGGAGGAATTAAGCAAACTGAGAAAGTTGCAAAGACTCCATGAGAAAGAAGAGCTAAAAAGTCTCATAGGCAAGAAAGTCAAGATCACAGAAATGATTTCATGTTTTGCAATCCTTAAATCAGAGAAGCGTCTCTTCGGGAATTCAGATCAGGCAATGCTGCTAAGCAATGAGAATTTCAAACTTAATTTCCATTTCATGTTTTGAGTTTAGATCTTGGGAGTTTGTATTCATGTTTTAAGAAGTTTTTCTGGGGTTGCTTTTGGATTCATGTTCATGGTTTGATTCTTGTTTCCTGGATTATGCTCATGTTTGAACTCTGTTTTTTTTGTGTTGTCGAAGGCTTTCATGGCCAGGATCACAGGGTTGTTGTGTGTCTTTCGGGCTGTGTGGCCATGTTCCAGAAGCATTCTCTCCTGACGTTTCGCCCACATCTATGGCAGGCATCCTCAGAGGTTGTGAGGTATGGAGAAAACTAAGCAAAGAGGTAAATATATATCTGTGGAAAGTCTAGGGTGAGAGAGGTCAGTGTGAATGTGTGTAGTTAATCACTTTAATTAGCATTGAAAAGCTTATCTGCTGTCTTCTTCCTGCCTCTGGGGCATCCTTTGTTTAGAGTCGTTAACTGCCCTAGGTTGATTCATGTCTGGAAATCCTGTTTTTAGAGTATTGCTTTTTATTTACTGTTCTGATTCTTGAGTTTTTTAATACTGGTAGCCAGATTTTGTTCATTTTCATGGTTTCTTCCTTTCTGTTGAAGTTGTCCACATGCTTGTGGATTTCAATGGCTTCTCTGTGTAGTCTGACATGATAGTTGTTAGAATGGTCCAGCATTTTTGTGTTCTCAAATAGTATTCTGTGTCCAGGCTGGTTCATCAAATGCTCTGCTATGGCTGATTTCTCTGGTTGAATTAGTCTGCAGTGCCTTTCATGTTCTTTGACTCTTGTTTGGGCGCTGCGTTTGGTGGTCCCTATGTAGACTTGTCCACAGCTGCATGGTATCCGGTAGACTCCTGCAGAAGAGAGAGGATCCCTCTTGTCCTTCGCTGACCGTAGCATTTGTTGGATTTTCTTCGTGGGTCTGTAGATAGTTTGTAGGTTGTGCTTCTTCATCAGCTTCCCTATGCGGTCAGTAGTTCCCTTGATGTATGGTAAGAACACCTTTCCTCTGGGTGGATCTTTGTCTTGACTCTCATGGCTTGTTCTTGGCCTTGCAGCTCTTCTGATGTCTGTGGTGGAGTATCCATTGGCCTGTAGAGCCCAGTTTAGGTGGTTGAGTTCACCTTGGAGGAGGTGAGGTTCGCAGATTCTTTGTGCACGGTCTGTCAGGGCTTTGATTGTGCTCCTTTTTTGACTTGGGTGATGGTTGGAGTTTTTATGAAGGTATCTATCTGTGTGTGTAGGTTTTCTGTAAACTGTGTGGCCCAATTGTTGATTGGGTTTGCGGATGACCAGAACATCTAGAAATGGCAGTTTTCCTTCCTTTTCTTTTTCCATGGTGAATTGGATGTTTGGGTGGATGCTGTTAAGATGGTCCAGGAACTTGCTGAGTTCTTCCTCTCCATGGCTCCATATCGTGAATGTGTCATCTATGTATCTGAACCAAACAGTTGGCTTTTTTGGTGCTGTTTCTAGGGCCTGTTTTTCAGCTTTGATGTGGTGTCCCTTTTTTACCAAAGTCCCAGTAGCTGACACCCTCACACTAATCAAACAAAACTTCCCAGAAGACATCACAGCCCTGTTTCACCATTGCCTCACCACTAGCTACTTTCAGTGGGACACTGGATTCTATGAACAGAAGGATGGAGTGGCCATGGGGAGCCCTCTCAGCCCAGTAGTAGCAAATTTCTATATGGAATACTTTGAAAAACAGGCCCTAGAAACAGCACCAAAAAAGCCAACTGTTTGGTTCAGATACATAGATGACACATTCACGATATGGAGCCATGGAGAGGAAGAACTCAGCAAGTTCCTGGACCATCTTAACAGCATCCACCCAAACATCCAATTCACCATGGAAAAAGAAAAGGAAGGAAAACTGCCATTTCTAGATGTTCTGGTCATCCGCAAACCCAATCAACAATTGGGCCACACAGTTTACAGAAAACCTACACATACAGATAGATACCTTCATAAAAACTCCAACCATCACCCAAGTCAAAAAAGGAGCACAATCAAAGCCCTGACAGACCGTGCACAAAGAATCTGCGAACCTCACCTCCTCCAAGGTGAACTCAACCACCTAAACTGGGCTCTACAGGCCAATGGATACTCCACCACAGACATCAGAAGAGCTGCAAGGCCAAGAACAAGCCATGAGAGTCAAGACAAAGATCCACCCAGAGGAAAGGTGTTCTTACCATACATCAAGGGAACTACTGACCGCATAGGGAAGCTGATGAAGAAGCACAACCTACAAACTATCTACAGACCCACGAAGAAAATCCAACAAATGCTACGGTCAGCGAAGGACAAGAGGGATCCTCTCTCTTCTGCAGGAGTCTACCGGATACCATGCAGCTGTGGACAAGTCTACATAGGGACCACCAAACGCAGCGCCCAAACAAGAGTCAAAGAACATGAAAGGCACTGCAGACTAATTCAACCAGAGAAATCAGCCATAGCAGAGCATTTGATGAACCAGCCTGGACACAGAATACTATTTGAGAACACAAAAATGCTGGACCATTCTAACAACTATCATGTCAGACTACACAGAGAAGCCATTGAAATCCACAAGCATGTGGACAACTTCAACAGAAAGGAAGAAACCATGAAAATGAACAAAATCTGGCTACCAGTATTAAAAAACTCAAGAATCAGAACAGTAAATAAAAAGCAATACTCTAAAAACAGGATTTCCAGACATGAATCAACCTAGGGCAGTTAACGACTCTAAACAAAGGATGCCCCAGAGGCAGGAAGAAGACAGCAGATAAGCTTTTCAATGCTAATTAAAGTGATTAACTACACACATTCACACTGACCTCTCTCACCCTAGACTTTCCACAGATATATATTTACCTCTTTGCTTAGTTTTCTCCATACCTCACAACCTCTGAGGATGCCTGCCATAGATGTGGGCGAAACGTCAGGAGAGAATGCTTCTGGAACATGGCCACACAGCCCGAAAGACACACAACAACCCTGTTTTTTTTTCCTGTGTCTTGTTTTATGGAACAGATTTGACCTGTTTGGAGTAATGCCTTTGGGATGATTTTCCCTATTGCCAGTTTGGATTGGCTTATTATTGGTTGACTGTTTTTCCCATTACCTGTTAGAATTAGATTTCTTATTTCTTATGGCGATTTTTCTTTTCATATATATTTTCCTTAATAAACTGTTTTATTACCACTTTTGGGATCCCTAGCTGGTGTTGAGTGCAAGATGAATCCTAGCTGGGATACAACACCTACAATTTTCCAATTTTTGTGACATTTGGGTGCCATTCCAAATGTTGCCATCTTAAATGATTTGTTGCTACAATCCATCACTGCAAGTTGGAACAAAAGCTGTGATGTCAAAATTCCCCAAGTAGCATGATGACTGCCATGTTAGCTGGGAGACTCTGGGATCTGTAGTTCCCCAATGTATTTTTCCAAGTAGATATAATCTGTTCATACTTTCAAGTTTCGCACTTGACATATGTTCTGTAAGGGGGCAAGCTCAAAATACCTGTAGGTTATGTGTTTTGTATGACAGCTCCCATAATTCCACTGATCATGCTGACAGAAGCATATGGGTGTTTAGTCAAAGTGATAGTCCCTGGACGAGTGCCAATCTGTGGACATTCAACTGCTAGTTCTAGGGGAAGAAAAATAAACAGGTATAGCAACAGGTACAAATATAGTACCAGCTCCTCCCAAAAAAAAATTGGTCTTCTGGATTAGACTGAGAAGTAGTGGCCTAAAACATCTGGATGGCACCAGTTTGCTGAGTGATGCTTCTATGGAGTATTGTTCTATCCCTCAGGACTAGACCCTAGGGACTAGAGTAGCAACATGCAAAGTTCTCAGTAGATCTTAATGATTGCATTAAAACAAAGGAGAGAAATCAATCTTTGAAGTATGTGGACCCTACAGGGGAAAGGGGTACTGAATTGCGCTCAGAAAGAAATGGAAACCAGTACAGGCTTTTGGAGTATTGGCGTAATGTGTTCTCTAACACATCTCCCTGCTCTTATCACACAAAAGCGAGCTTTAGAGATTAGTCACTCTTTGCAAATGGCCTTGAAATTATCTGAGATTATTCAGACTGATGTGTTTGAAGAGATCAATCAGAAAACCATAGAAGAGCTCTTTGTGGCTCTTTGAAATATAGTCAAACAGTTCAGTTCAGACAGTAAAAAAGAAAAAAAAAGAAAATGGCAAATTGAAAGGACTATGCTGCTCACCAGGTACATTGAGTACTGATAGAACGGTGTGAGTTGTATATAGGGAGCTTAAAGCTTTTTGTTTTTCAAAAAAAATCCAGCACCATTTCTTTCTCTTATTAAAATTTTATTTTCAGAAATGAAAATATAAAACCAGAATCCAAAGATATAAACAACTTTATAAAATAATACCAACAATAAAAATATCAGAGGCCATGTTTGTCCAATGATTACCTGCTGTGAATGAAAAATAAGTCTCTGGGCAAAAAGATGGGCCAACTTCCTCAGTATGCTATTTTGAGAATGTGACCCTTTTTCATGAATAAATGACAGATTGACATTTGCAGATAAAACAAGATTTAACTGCTATGAGAGATGGTAACAAATGTCAAGGTGTCAATAATGATCTGTGAATAGAACGGTTTCTCCCCAGAGCTCTGCACAGATATGTTGTCTCCTAAAGCTGCCTATTACTCACAGAAAAGAAAGAGGAAGAAGGAAGAAACCCAAGAACACAAAGTGGTGAAGTTATTTGTTAATTCCATTGTTGATTGAAGCAACATGTAATTTTGGAAATTTTCTTCGCACTGTAAGACAGTCTTCAAAAACTGTCCAGTTTTTAAAGGGTTTTAAATTAGTTTGTAGTGTATTCTTTGAAAATTCTGTGTAACATGGACCATCTACAAATGTCACTCTCAAAGTCTAAAAGATTCCATCAGTGTTTCCTTTGAAAAATCATGCAAATCTTTTGAGAAGACAGGCAGACAAACATCAGTGTTCTGGATGACGCAAAGACCACCAGCACTGAAATGATGATTCTCCGCCATCACCTTCACTGGACTGGCCACATTGTCCGAAAGCCTAGTCACTGTCTCCCAAAGCAATTCCTTTACTTTCAACTGAAGAACGGAAAATGGAAGGTCCATGGATAGCAAAAGATATTTCAAGATGGGCTTGGAGCTAACCTCAAAAAATATGGAGTAAACTCCGAGAACTGTGAAGCCCTGGCTCTGGAGCATTATAACTGAAGGTCACCTGTTCACAACAAGTGTTGTGGATTTTGAGGAGACACAAATAGAGGGCAGAAGGGAGAAATATGTTGTGAGGAAGGTGAGGAAAACCTTTGTCAGGACAACTTTTCATCTGGAAAGTACGTCCTCACTGTGAAAGACTATGTGGATCCAGAAAAGGTCTCCAGAGTCACTTATGGATCCATCACCAAGACTCTACCCTTGGAAGACAATAATGCTTGGCTACAAGTGATCACCTATAGAAATATAGAAGGCCTGAAAGTTTACATACCCCCAGTTATTCCTGCATATCTCATCAATAAGATACTGGTTATTGTCTGCTCAAAATGTTTGATTCCTGGAAAAAGGTTTATTAAGTTTTATGGTTACAATCAGAGACATGTATCACATGATAGAAAGAAAAAAATGCCTTTCTTTTCATGACCAATTTTTTACATTTTTAGACAAGCAGTATCCCTGGAAGAACATTACAGTTAATGTCAATGTTACATCTTGGTCATCCTTTGCTCAGAGTAATTGTTTCGGAAAGCTAATTTGAAGACAACGGTGATACATCTTGGATTCCCCAGCATCTATCAACTGCAGAATAAGATGCCTTGGGGAAGCCAGGTAAATATTTGAGCTTAATCTAACATTTCACTTGTTAATTTTTTGCAGGAATATAATTCTTCACTAAGTTTCTTCTCCAAATTAGTAACAAGAAATTTCACTAATGTTCTTCATGCCACAAAGTATTTGAAGGCAATTCATAATTTGTAGCATACAATGCACAAAATTTACTCAGTCATCATTTAGGAAAACTACTTTGCAGACAACAGTGATACATCTTGGATTCCTCAAGGTACCTATAATACACACGAGGGATGTGTGATCCAATAAAAATGGTTCAAAGATCACAAAATTGGGGTGCGGGTGTAATGGCATTTCATTTCTAAAGTGTTTCTAAAGTATATTTAGAGAAAAATTCATTACTATAACAAGAGTAACAAAATTTCACTACTACTTCATTATATTAATTGTGCCTAATTATTACTCTAATTGGTGAAAATTCAAGGGCTCCTTTCTCCCTCAGTTTTACAGCTATTGGGGTGAAACTTGCTACAATTGTAGAACACATTTACCACTGTTAGGCCACCAAATTTCAGAACATTTCATTTAACCATGAATTTTGGGGGAATTTCAAAGTTTTTATAAACAACATTTTTTAATAATAAAGAAAACATGTTCCTAATTTGAGAATATTATTTCCTGTTTAATTGTGTAGTCCTTACTTTGAAAGTAGTGGTTTTACATTGGGAACTTTGTTTTAGCACCAAAAATTTTGTTAAATGGGTGGATGACCATGTTAAATTGGTTGATTGGATAGCAAAATGTGGTATAATATGTTACTCATGCAAAGATGTTTTTGCATTTTAATACACTTTCACCATGTTTTTATGATAAAACCAATTAGGAAATGACATTTATAACCCAGGAACAAAAATCATAGAGTAGAATATTAAATTTATTGGAACTCTGTCTGGCTATGGAATCATAGAATCATAGAATCATAGAATAGTAGAGTTGGAAGAGACCACATGGGCCATCTAGTCCAACCCCCTGCTAAGAAGCAGGAAATCGCATTCAAAGCACCCCCGACAGATGGCCATCCAGCCTCTGCTTAAAAGCCTCCAAGGAAGGAGCCTCCACCACGGCCCCGGGGAGAGAGTTCCACTGTCGAACAGCTCTCACAGTGAGGAAGTTCTTCCTGATGTTCAGGTGGAATCTCCTTTCCTGTAGTTTGAAGCCATTGTTCCGTGTCCTAGTCTGCAGGGCAGCAGAAAACAAGCTTGCTCCCTCTTCCCTATGACTTCCCTTCACATATTTGTACATGGCTATCATGTCTCCTCTCAGCCTTCTCTTCTGCAGGCTAAACATGCCCAGCTCTTTAAGCCGCTCCTCATAGGGCTTGTTCTCCAGACCCTTAATCTGGAGGGTCAAATCTCTCTGATGCTGAGCAGTGCACTGCATTTTGGGCAATGTAGTTTAGGGCAGGGCCTTTTGAATTCTCTGGCATAGGGCTCCTCCCTTCCCAAACTACATTTCCCAAAGTGGGACTGTCCCAAGTGATTTCTGGCCCTACCCACTGTGCTGGACATACATTGGACTTGGTATTTTGCCAGGGATGGGAGAATGGTGGTGGTGTGGAAGAGCTCTCGTTAGTCCCACTGTCATGGACTGACCACCACTTGGTCAAGTTTAGAATTACTGCAACCCCTAACCTCCGCGGGGGTGGTGGACCCATTAAGATGGTCCGCCCCAGGAGGCTTATGGATCCAAATGGATTCCTGATGGCTCTTGGGGATGTTCCCGCCTCCTCGGTAGGTGATTCTGTTGATGCTCTGGTCACTCTCTACAATGGGGAGATGGCCAGGGCAATAGACACGATCGCTCCAGAGCGGCCCCTCGCAATGCGCAGAGCTAAACTAGCGCCCTGGTACTCCGGGGAGTTGGCAGCGATGAAGCGCGAGACGAGGCGTCTAGAGCGTGTGTGGCGAAAGCGACGGAGCGAATCAAATTTAGCACGGGTTAAAGCCCAAAGGAAAACATATTGCAAAGCAATGGCTGCTGTAAAAAAAACCTATTATAGCTCTAGAATTGAGGCAGCCAAAAACCGTCCTGCCGAGCTTTTTAGAACTGTCAGAGGGCTGCTTAACAACACCCCTCAAACTGCGCCCACAGATGATGTGGCAGAGAAATGTGAAGCTTTTTCCCAGTTCTTTTCAAAGAAAATCGCTTTGATTCGTTCCGAGCTTGACGCCACAGTTGATGCAATCTCCGAAGATGTAGCAAGAGCACCTGCTTGTCCTATTTTGATGGATTCATTTCAATCTGTGCAACCCGAGGATGTGGACAAGGTCCTTGGAGAAGCGAGAGCGACCACATGCATCCTAGACCCCTGCCCATCCTGGCTGGTTAAAGAAGCCAGAGGGGGGTTGGTCGAGTGGGTAAGAGTGGTGGTGAACGCCTCCCTCCGGGAAGGCAGACTTCCAGCTGGCCTCAAACAAGCCGTAATAAAACCGCTGTTGAAGAAGCCATCACTTGACCCCACTAATTGGAATAACTTTCGGCCTGTTTCCAATCTCCCCTTTTTGGGCAAGGTCGTGGAACGCGTGGTTGCCTCGCAACTCCAGGGATTCTTGGAAGCAACTGATTATCTGGATCCGGCACAGTCTGGCTTCAGACCGGGGCATGGAACTGAGACGGCCTTGGTCTCCTTGGTGGATGATCTCCGCAGAGAGCTCGACAGGGGGAGTGTGTCCCTGCTGGTTCTCCTGGATCTCTCAGCGGCCTTCGATACCGTAGACCACGGTATCCTTCTGGGTCGCCTCGTGGGAATGGGCCTTGGGGGTACTGCATTGCGGTGGCTCCAGTCCTTCCTTGAGGACCGTACCCAGAAGGTGTTGATAGGGGACAGCTGTTCGGCTCCACAACCGTTGTCTTGTGGAGTCCCACAGGGTTCAGTACTGTCCCCTTTGTTGTTTAACATCTACATGAAGCCGCTGGGTGAGATCATCCGGAGTTTTGGAGTTCGGTGTCATCTGTACGCAGATGATGTCCAACTCTATCACTCCTTTTCTCCAGCTTCCAAGGAGGCCGTCCAGATCCTGAACCGGTGCCTGGCTGCTGTGTCGGACTGGATGAGGGTGAACAAATTGAAGTTAAATCCAGACAAGACAGAGGTCCTCCTGGTCAGTCGTAAGGCCGAACAGGGTATAGGGTTACAGCCTGTGCTGGATGGGGTCGCACTCCCCCTGAAGACACAGGTTCGCAGTTTGGGTGTCCTCCTGGACTCATCGCTGAGCCTGGAACCCCAGGTTTCGGCAGTGGCCAGGGGGGCCTTCGCACAACTCAAACTTGTGCGCCAACTGCGCCCATACCTTAGGAAGCCTGACATGGCCACGGTGGTCCACGCTCTGGTTACATCTCGTTTGGACTATTGCAATGCGCTCTACGTGGGGTTGCCTTCAAAGACTGTTCGGAAGCTGGAACTAGTCCAACGTTCCGCAGCCAGGTTATTAACTGGAGCGCTGTACAGGGAGCATACAACTCCTCTGTTGAAGCAGCTCCACTGGCTGCCTGTTAGCTTCCGGGCACAATTTAAAGTGCTGGCTTTGGCCTACAAAACCTTAAACGGCTCTGGTCCAACTTACCTCTCCGAACGTATCTCCCCCTATGAGCCGCCCCGCAGATTAAGATCTTCCAGTGAGGCCCTGCTCTCGGTCCCGTCGCCGTCACAGGTGCATTTGGCTGGAACGAGGGACAGGGCTTTTTCGGTGGTGGCTCCGCGGCTGTGGAACTCCTTGCCAAGGGAGATTAGGGAAGCCCCCTCACTCATGTCTTTTAGGAAGCAGCTGAAGACCTGGATGTGGGACCAAGCTTTTGGCCCATCCTAAGATACGGTCGATATAATCTGATGTATTCGCTGGATTAATGTGTAATTGAATACAGACTGGCTCTGACTTTTGGCCCAATGCTACTGGCCCTGTTGTAATGGCCACACAGTGCTTACTGTTTTAAATGGGGTATAATATTGGTTTTTAAGTGTGTTTTTACGATCGTTTGTTTTACTATATTTTGTATTATATGGGGCATTAATCTTGCCATTATGTAAGACCGCTCTGGGTCCCCCTGGGGGAGAAGAGCGGTATATAAATTAAATAAATAAATAAATAAATAAATAAAGTTCTGTGATGTTCCCACAAAGCACTGCTTCCTCTTTTCTCTGACTTTGGGAGCCTTCTGAGATTTACAAAACTAAAATGAAAAAGGATGGGGTAAGTTTTAATTCTTACAAATTTGGCACGGGCCATGCCCACATATCAAATATTTCATTGTAAGTATAAATTTAACAAAATTGATTCAAATTGTGAGGACTAACAAAATGCACATTTCTAATGTATACAGTTCGGACATGGTAATTTTGACAGCATTCTTTACAAAGAAAACAATATTTTCTAAATATTATTTCCTGTTCAGAAAATGCTGTTTCATCACTAAAATGCAGTTTGCTTCTGGAAGGGTTTTTTTTCTCCTAATCAATGATGCACAAATTGTATGCACAACAAAAACCCAATATATCCTCTGTATAGAAAATAGTATTTTTTGCACAGGATCTAATCTTTCAATGCCAAAATATTATCTGCAAAGAAACGGGCTTTTTGTCCAAAACAGCCATGTGTGAATTTTGTATAGAATAAGTCTTGAACAGCCAAGATTGTCACCAGTTCCTGATTTTTCTTATTATGGCTTATCAGCAATTGTAAAACTTGTTGTTGTTGTTGTTGTTTTTTTAAAAAAAATAGTTTGAATATTCTCCCCATCCTTAATTGGTAGAAAGGAAAAAAGAAAACTATAGTATACAGTTTTACAGTATACAGTATTAATGGAGGGATTTTTAAATCTCATTTAGAGGTTTCAATTTCCATTTATTGTATTAGTCAGTGTGTCAGGATTCAAAAGTGGCTTCCTGTTAAGTTTACATTTTTGTAAAGATTATTGCTAGATATGTGGAAATGCAGATATCTCATGGATTACTAAATTTGTTAAGCTCTTTCCTGGAAACAGTAATAAGTTTTTTTTAACCTATTGAAGTGGCTTTACTGAGCCATTGTGTTTCTAGCTAGCAGATGTTACTCATATTTAAGGTAGGTTTTTTACTGCTTTGCTAATTATCGGTAAATTGAGATGATGTGTCTGATGGATACCAGATGGGTATTGCTTAAACTCAAGTTTCATTTTTGTTCATTTAGAAATGAAATGCTTAATTTCAAATTTTCTCAGTAGTGTGATTCATTCAGGAGCAAACTATGTCTTACAGTGAATGTGAGCTTTATGCTTAGCTTTCATTTAAATAGTTACATACATAGTAGGAAGTATTATTAGATAACCATACTGTAAAGTGAAGAGAGATTTATCCCATTCCTTCCCAGCTATTCAGGTGACAGAAATATGACCTTATGTAGCTATGAGGAAAGAGAGTGGGGGAAGATTCACACTAATTTCATTAAATTAAAGGAAAAAATAGAAGACACAGCTATCATAGAACCATAGAAATGGCATTGATCAAAAGGGGCATTCAGCCCAGTAACATTTTATCATTCTTGGATGGCACTATCAAAGCACTCCCAACAGATTGCCATTTTAGCTCTGGTGAAAAATATCCTGAGAAGGAGGCTCTGTCACAGTCTGAGGCAGCGTATCTCACTGTTTATGTTTAACAGCATCAGAAGATGTATCTTAATGCTTTGTTGTAATCTCTTTTCTTGTAGTTTGGATCTGTTGTTCTATGCACATTTACATTGACCCTGTATCTTGAAGGGGAGGGGTGAATGAGCTCCACAATGGCTGCACAACACACAGAGCTGGAGCAAATCACAACTTTAGGCCTCTCTGAGTAGCTTGGCTAGTTCTGAAATGGTATCCCCCAGGTCCGGGAAGCCCAGGGACATGGGATGGAACTCACCGTTCCTCTCCTCTTCTCATTGTAATGGAAGCCAGTGGGTACAGCATACATATTGTCCATCGCTTGTCACTTGGAGTGATCTTGAATGTAGTACCATGGTGATCGGAGAGGGGAGGGGAGAAGAAGAAGGTGAATCCTCATCTCCTTCTCTGTTCTCCCATGTTACTCTGATGCCTTGAGCAATATCACTTCAGCTGTGATGGACATTAGCCATGTTTTGTCTGCTGGTCTCTACTACAATGAGAATGGTAGGAAGACAGTAAGGGTGGCCATTTGGCAATGACAAATAGGGCTTGGTACCACTGGTCTCCTTCCCACCTCTGAAGTGGATGTGAAGGTTGGCAGTCAAAACGAAATTGGGACTGATTCAGAATTTGATACTTGAAATTGGCTCTGGGCTAAAATGACCATGTAGAATTGTACTGTGGATCTGAAGCATCAGAAAACAAACTTGATCCCTCCTTAATATGACATCTTCTCAGATATTGTCATATTTTTATGTCATCTGCTCTGAGAGTACTGTATACAGATATGAGTGATGTGTGGCTTGCTGCTGCTGGTCTACAGTTTCCTTCAGCTGCAACCAGTATGACCAACAAAGAGGGTTGTGTTGGTAGCACACCTATAAGACCACACTTTCCCCATCCCTGTTCTTGCAAAACTTTAGATACAAGGCCATATGTTATCCTCACATTTTTGATCACTATTCTGATCATAGATGCAGAGGTCTCCATGGGCAAGAGAAATCAAACATAATGTGATATAGGTGAACAGATTCTTCCATATAAGGGTCTTGCTGATTGACTCAGAATCCCCTCTTGTGGCATCTTCACACAGAGATTGCCAGGAAATTTCCTCCATGGAGCCCGCTGGATGCCATTACATGACGTAGGGCAACTTCCTCTGGGGCTTCCTGGAGGAAATGTCCTGGCTGTCTATGTTACTGAGCACTATCACTCTAAATCGGGAAATCTTAATAGTATGACAAGATCAGTTTATTGACACAGGATTGGCTATTTCAATGGAATGAGAAGGAAATTATTCAAGCAACACTCCCAAGTGCAGTGACAGACTCAGGAAAATTAGTCCCATAAACCACATTAACACAAGCTATAAAAGGGGAAAATATTGAAAAAGACAGTTCAGGAAGTAATTTGTCAAAATATATTTTTTAAAGTAGCTATTGTATTAAATACAATAAATATATGGTTTTTAAAAATAAAAACAACAATGTTTCCTGTCACTAGAGACACATTTTGTGGAGAAACAGAACTTTCGGACACTTGGTCTAATTATTATTTTCCAACTTTCATTCATCAAGTCTGATTGGTTTACATTTTGTATTTCTTCTCTCTGTAGGTGTGAGAGAGGATCCTAAAGCTCTTCTCTATCTAATTTAATTGAGCCACAATTCTATGTGGGAAAGTCTAATTGAGCACTGTGGGACTTTCTTATGAGTGAATATTGGCAGAACTGTGCTGTTACTAACAAAGCATTAACTCTTGCCTGTGATACCTGGAAGGATGGGGAGGTTGCCAGCTGTTTTGGGTTAATACAGGTGTTTGGATAATGTATATGCCATTTCAGGAAATCATGTTTCTCATAAAGCCACATCATTTTAAATGTCCTTCTCAGCCAAATAGAGGATTCGGTCTTTCTTTCAGAAGGCTAAATAGGAATGCAACTGAGCAAGAAGTATGTTACAGGGCTTATCTAGTTCGAAATTATCTTTAAATGCTCACCCTAAATCATGCATATTGACAAAAGAGCCTATTTTATGCCTTACCAGTTATTATCATTAAGACTGCATGTAGGGCATTTATTCTTATCCATTTCATCTGGTAGTAATTTCTGCCTCTCCCCACCACCCCCAGCTATAAAAGTTGCATGCTGGCTAGATAAACGGTAATCCCATAATTTGAAATTGCTACTCTAGCCTCCATTTCTGGTGATGATACAATACCACACCTTGGAAATCAAATTGATTTGAGTTTACACTCTCAGTTAAATGCGTTCTTTAGCTTTATTGTGCTAAGCTTGCTGGTAGTCTATTGGATGAAGTGAATTACTATATTGCTTTAAAAAAAGGTATAATTTAGGAGCAAAACACAACTTGAATGTATGACCCCTCTCCCTTTTTTCCAGTATTCTACTAACCCATGACTACTCCACTTCTTTCCCACCCAGGCATTCTGCAAAATTCTCTCTAACATGTGAACTGATTAGTCAACTTTTGTAAATGATCGGATTTAACTGTCCTTTGAGAGTGTTTTGGGGAAATGCAGTCTATGGCAATGTCCCACCCTTCCAATGCACAGAAAGAGACATATACATATATACTCTAATGTCAGGAGAGAAATGTGTTTCTGATATATTGTGCTCTGTTTACCAGTAATGTCAGAAATTCCTCATGGGTGAATTTAGGGCAGCCTGAAGCTTGCATTCCAGGACTGTTTGATGAGTATATGAATCAAAACCACCTTAAGGGAATGCTTTCTAAAACATGTTACCTAAAAACCCTTCCCTTTATAATACCTGTTCTCACTGCACTCAGTTACTGGATACTAGCATACCTCAAGGTTTCAAGCATTGTTTGAAACATCTAGGTCAGTCATGGCAAACCTTTTGGAAACTAAGTACCCAAATGGGGGGAGAGGTCTTTGGGCACTTAGGGCATGGTGAGCGGGCAGAGGGAGATCCCGGGAGGCTGCAAAGGGAGGGGGAGAGCCCAGGTGGATGAGTGGGGGTGAGCAAGCGGGGGGGGGGGGAATGAGTGAGCAGGGAGGGTAGGCAAGTAAAGCGGGGCAGATGAGCAAGCAAGTGGGTGAGCATGGGGCAGGATGGCGAGAGATGAGCTGGGGGAAGGATGGTGATTGAAGGGGGAGTGATGGGGTGCATGCCAGGAGAGAGGGCACTGCATGTTCCTTCTGACACACATGACATAGGTTGCAGTCCTATGCTGACGTATTTGGGCAAAAGCACCGCTGAAATCAAACCTTTGGGAAAGAAAGACCAGATATAAATTGTAAGAATAGATAATATTGTAATGAAAGAACAAATATAAATTGTAAGAATAATAGAATATGTTGTCATTACAGGATTTGTCCAAAATAACTATCTCCAGTAGAGAGATATATTTTCCTGCACAAGAAGTGACAAACAGGCACCTGTCCTTTGATGAACAGATCCACATCCCCACTCTCATTATACATTTGATTATATGTACAAATACATTACACAATCCCTCTCATCCTCCCCTTCTTTTGTCTCTCTTTTTCCTTTTAATCTCATAGTTTCTCTCTCTGGCCCCACCTACACTTAATGCAATTTCAAACTGATATTGAAGACAGTGCTTTCGCTGTGCAGATGATTACACAGGAAATCCTTTAACCAGTTTGAGATCCAGATGATGATGACACAAACCACAGAGCACTGAGACACACTAAGGGCTTTCTTTGATGCAATTCTGTGAAAGTTTGTTGTCTGACTCTTTGAAGTTAGCTTTGAACTGCATTAAATGGTCAGTGTAGATGGGGCCTCTCTCTCTCTCTCTCCCCCCACCCTGACTTGAATTCTCCATATCTACAGTAGAGTTTTGCTTATCTGACATAAACGGGCTGTCAGAATGTCGGATAAACGAAAATGTTGGATAATATGGAGTTTCCTTCTGTTACCTGTTCAACACCATAGTCATTGGCTATCTTCTGCATCATCTCTCCTTTGTCTGGTCCTTTGAGCAAGACTCTACTGCATATAAAAATTAGCAGGTGGTTTCATTCTAAGCCAAATTGTTATAATTGGGAAGGGAGAAAGTTCATCAGAAAATCATTGTACAGAAAGTAAGGAATGAAACCTTTCTTTCTTAACTGCTATCCTGGCAAATATCAATAGGGCCCTGTAACTAGGCTAACTTAGATAAAATTTCCCATAAGTGCCAATTGTAGAGTGTGGGCTTTTTTTCCCCCTCCTGGGGCCAAAATGCCATGCAGTGAGTTATCTGGATCAGGTGATGCGTCCACAAGCTGCATTCAAAGATGATCCTGCTACAAATGAGTAATTTCCCTTTCTTCTTTGTACAGTAAGTTCCTGAGAAGTCCATGGGACTTCTATTTAAGTAAGCAAATGTGTCATGAATTGATTTTTAATGTCTTAGGCTGTACAAAAAGCTTAGATTGATCATGAAAATATGAAAACAAAGATAAAGCCAACATTAATTTGACTTAGCTCTCCATTAGGATTTTGTATATTCTAGAACGGATTTTTTTAAAAAAGAAACACAGCATTTTCCTTAATAGCAATGGTGATAATTAATTTCAGGTAGCACATTAGATAATGAGCAGAATTAATACATGCCAAATGAGATAATATTTCTGAATGATTGGCCAGCATATAAACTCCCAGGTAGAAACCAGTTTTTTACTCCCCTTTAAGAAGCAAAATTTGGCATTCTATTTGTTTCATTATTATTATTATTATTATTATTATTATTATTATTATTATTATACTACTTTTCTCTCTGGATGCCACCATCATCATTCTTTTCAAAAAAAGGGGGGGGGGAGAACAGATTGTGGAAACTATTGCGGTATCTCCCTTCTATCCTCCATTGGGAAAATCCTCACAAGAATCCTTGCAAACTGCCTTCTCCCTATTTCAGAAGATACCCTCCCAGGATCCCAGAACGGCTTCTGCCCCTCGAGAGGAACAGTGGACATGATCTTCGCTTCACGACAGCTCCAAGAAAAATGCAGGGAACAAAATCAATCTCTGTACATGGCATTCATTGACCTTGCAAAGGCATTCAACACAGTGAATCACAGTGCTCCCTGGACCATCCTCCAAAAAATCTGATGCCCTGACAAATTTGTGAACATCCTTCAGCTCCTCCATGATGACATGATGGCAACAGTCTCAGACAGAGGTGGCTCCCAAAGTGATGCATTTAAGGTGGAATCAGGTGTCAAGCAGGGATATGTTATTGCCCCTACCTTATTTTCCATCTTCATCGCTATGATACTTCATCGTGTTGATGGGAAGTGTTACACCCCTGGGCAGTGAGAGCACTGAAAACCAACACAGAGGCCAATAACAATATAATATCTTTATTGAGGCAAATAAAGTTTCCAAAGAAAATAAGCAGAAAAGTTAAGCAAGCAATTGACCTTTCAGGAAAGATCAAAATTAGTCCAATAAGTGAAAGTCTTATGTCCAATATTAAAGTCCAAAGTTCAGAAACCGAAACACACTCAAATTTGGTTTGAGTATTGAGTGGGGAAAAGGAGCAAAGTGTCACAAATGAGTTCTCTGGAGTAAATGTCCCAAAATAGGATTTCAGGGCAAGGCAAGAGCTGGATGTGCAGGAGCTGAAATGCAGTCCAAACTTGGGCAAGAAGGTAGATCAGCACCCCGTCTACTCAGGAGTAAGCGCACCATCAGGCCACTTGGATTTCAGGAGCTAGATCCTTCTCAGTAAGAAGTAATGTTGACACCGCAAAGGAAAGTTCCCAGTGCAATACTTTTATTGAAGTTCATAAGCTCCCCCAAACCAGGTGCCTGACTCCCCAATTCTTCCCAAGAGAACTGAGCCTGCCATAGTCACCGTGCCAGGTGCCTGACTCCCTAATTCTTCCCAAGAGAACTAAGCTTAGCCATAGTCACCACGCTCCGCTTATCTGGCGCTTCTCCTCAAGCTTTGTCTCTGCGATCTCTCTGTTTTCAAAAGACCCTGTGATCAAACACTAACCCGTCAGGAGAATCTGGGAGAGCCGGCACTGTTTCAAGGGCATCCTTAATTGGCACTGGCTCAGAAATGTCAATAGAAGGCATCTGGAAAGGAGTTGAATCTGGCTGACGTGGGAGAAAGCCAAAGTCTTCTTCGTCCTGGTCAGCAATGGTCACAGGATCAGGGGCCAAAGGTGCCTGAGGCATCACAGGAAGCTTCCCACTAGAGTGGAAATCATCTATCGGACAGATGGCAAGCTATTTAACCTCAGCAGACTGAAAGCCAAAACCAAGGTCAAAACAATATCTGTTATAGAACTCCAATATGCTGATGATAATGTAGTCTGTACACATTCAGAAGACTTTCAAGCCACTTTAAACACCTTTGTAGAAGCGTACGAGAATCTCGGCCTTTCATTGAACATCGAGAAAACCAAAGTGCTCTTCCAGCAGTCACTAGCCAATCCCTCTGCAATGCCAGAAATCAGCTTAATGGTGTAATGTTAGAAAATATTGACAATTTCCGCTACCTTGGTAGCCACCTCTCCACAAAAGTCAACATTAACACTGAAATACAACATTGCCTGAGCTCTGCGAGTGCGGCATTTCTCTGAATGAAGCAGAGAGTGTTTGAGGATCGGGACATCCATAAGGATAACAAGGTGCTTCTTTATATAGCCCACCATCAACTCTGCTAGACTGGCCACGTTGTCCGAATGCTTGATCACTATCTCCCAAAGCAGTTAGTATACTCCCAACTCAAGAATGGACAACGGAATATTGGTGGACAGGAAAAGAGATTTAAAAATGGGCTTAAAGCTAACCTTAAAAACTGTGGCATAGACACAGAGAACTGGGAAGCTTTGGTCCTTGAGCGCTTCAACTGGAGGTCAGCTGTGACCAGTGGTGCTGTGGAAGGGCACGAATGGAGGGTGAAAGGGAGAAATGTGCCAAGAGGAAGGCGTGTCAAGCCAACCCTAACTGGGACTGTTTTCCACCTGGAAACCGATGTCCTCACTGTGGAGGAACATGAGGGTCAAGAATAGGTCTCTACAGTCACCTACGTATTCACTGCCAAGACACTACACTTGGAAGGCCATCATACTCGAACAATGAAGGATCGTCTAAGTAAGCAAGTATTATTATTATGCGATATATTTTTGGATAAAGTGTGCAGATCCCAGTAGGGTGGCCTTTTGCAGTTGGCAGATCGTAATTTTGTCAATGCCTATTTTTCCCAAATGCTGGCTGAGATCTTTTGGTATGGCACCCAATGTGCCGATCACCACCGGGACCACCTGCACTGGTTTCTGCCAGAGTCTTTGAAGTTCAATCTTGAGGTCCTGATAGCGGCTGAGTTTTTCCTGTTGTTTTTCATCAATGTGACTGTCACCTGGGATGGCAACATCAATGATCCAGACCTTTTTCTTTTACACAACTGTGTTGTTTGGTGTGTTGTGTTTCAGAACTTTGTCAGTCCGAATTCGGAAGTCCCACAGTATCTTTGCGTGCTCATTTTCCAATACTTTTGCAGGTTTGTGATCCCACCAGTTCTTTACTGCTGGGAGGTGGTACTTGAGGCAAAAGTTCCAATGAATCATTTAGGTCACATAGTTGTGCCTCTGTTTTTAGTCTGTCTGTGCAATTTTCTTACAGCAGCTGAGGATATGATCAATGGTTTCGTCGGTTTCCTTGCACAGTCTGCATTTTGGGTCATCAGCTGATTTTTCGATCTTGGCCTTAATTGCATTTGTCCTGATGGTTTGCTCCTGGGCTGCAAGGATCAGGCCTTCTGTCTCCTTCTTCAGGGTCCCATTCGTGAGCCATAGCCAGGTCTTCCCCTTATCAGCTTTTATTTCAATTTTGTCAAGGAACTTTCCATGCAATGTTTTGTTATGCCAGCTGTCAGCTGTAGTTTGTAGTGCGATTTTCTTGTACTGGTTTTTTGTCTGCTGTGCTTTGAGAAGTTTCTGATTTTTGACTTCAATCTATTATTATTATTATTATTATTATTATTATTATTATTATTATTATTATTATTATTACCCCATTTTCTCTCTGGGTCAAGACTCAAAGTAAAACTAAGTAACTCTGTAAATGTTTGCCTTTAACACATTGCTTCTAGAAGATTAGAGTAGTTGGCTTGCTTGAGGCATTGCATAGCAGTGACTATCGAAGTGCCCTAGTTTGGATTCTTACATTTTGATACAGTGAAACTTTGATTGTAAAGAGAGTTAACAAGATTGTAGCTCTCCAGCCAGGATCCTTAGGGCAGTCTAACAGAAGCGCAAAAGAGGGAGGGAGAAGTTGGCCCATGTTCTTGGTGCACAGTGCTATGAGAAACTTGAACACCTTCTGCTTTGCCCAATCACCATGTTGTACATTATTTCTCATGTCTGGCCATGAAAGGACTTGCACATTCGAGACTCCCAGTCACAGAAGGAAATGTAACAAACAATGGATGATTTCAGCAAAAGTACTATATCGATATAAAAGTCCTTGCTGCTGTGCATATTACAAAAAACAAAACAAAACCTTCTCATAGAGTTTTGAACTCTAGAAAACTGACATTTGGTAAGCAGATTTATTTTTCTCACACATTCACTCACTGTAAAGTTAATATCACCTTATACAGTGTCTTGAACATTTAAGACAAGGATCAAGATTTGCCTCTTTCTGGGTTCTATTACATTTTATCCCACTCTCACAAGTGTATAAATATGCTTTATACATGAGAATGTAATAACATTACTGCATATATTTTAAAAAGTGTCTGCATCCAGGAAAGCCCATGTGAATTATTTTTTAAAAAGATAGCCTTAAAGGTGTTGCTACATTTATTTTTTTCCCTTCTCCTCTTTCCTCCTTTTTAATGTCTCAAGAGACTACAATGGCATTGGCTACTTCTTTGAAAACAGCACATGTGAGATAGGGATGAAGGACAATTTGGTTTTAGTACATTTTAAAATCTTGAAAAAAAGTTGGAATGTGAGAAACACTAAAACTGTCTCATTTGTCCATCTCTGATGCATGATGCAGCTTCCTTTCTCTGAGTGGTTAAGAAATATTGTATATGCTTAATGTTATATTCCTTATTTCTAATTGTGTCCCTTGTTTTTGTTTGTTTGATTGTTTCTGTTTTTGCCAAACCATAACAATATTCAAAAGGCTTTAAAGCATGTCACAATATCAATTCAAAACACACATACACACACACATCACTGCCAACATATAGGAGATTTATGCTTAGAAAGCCATCCTCCATACTGTCAAATGAGCACTTTTTGCCATGCAGCTCTTGGGTTAAAGTCAATATCTTTTAATGTGATCCATTGGTTTCCTAGGAGATGCCCTAAATGGCCAAGCTTGACAACTCTGGCGCTACTGTGTGATAATATCTCAATGTACACTAAACATCTATTTTGTTCATTCAGGACATTTCTGCCTTTCCCCCACTGGTTATTAGATTCCTGTTGTAGGTTTCTAATGGCCACTAATGAGATGGAAGGGGAGGGGTACACAAAAACCATAAAACTGAAAAATGTCCCATCCTCATTTTGCTCCTGCCTTGGCTGCCAGAGCTACAGACTCTGTTTTAAAAAATGGTTGAAGAGTCGTGGTTAGTGCATCTTTGTGTTACAGTCAGAATGCAAATGCTACACTCAAGGATTAAAGTGCCTTTTAAAAATCTGCAAAAAGCAATTAAAAAAGAGGAAGATCACTGCATTAGAGCCTGCGGAAGGGAAGACTTGCTCCTGATTCATGCCAATCAGATGGCAGGGTACAGGTTGCATCATTAATAGAAGATTAAGATGCCAAATGGGGATATTTTTGCCTTCTGTTTCTTCGACTTTCGCTGTAGGAAATTCACCCGTTTTGTTAGAAGTTGATTTTACAAACACGCCGAACTGACAGAATGATCCTTAAGTTCACCGGGAGCCTGCTGTCACCACAGGAAGGGAGGCTGACAACTTGGGTGGTATCCATCCAAAGCTATAATTTCTAATCTGTCAAAATCACTTCCCTTTAGAAACCCTGATTGCATTAGCATGTGCTCTTCCTGATATGATTGTCTCTTTGAGCAGCAACTTTGTTATTTCAGTCTGCCACAAAAGCCAATCAGATTATACTGAGGGCATGGAAATAAATAAACCTTTTTTGTCACCCCCCCCCCCCAATGAATTTAGGCAAGCATAAATTACCCAGTGGCTAGATATAGTTCCTGCTTTATGATGTGTGAAATTCCTGTAAAGCAAACAGATGAAGGGTCAAAGAAATTAAAGAATTATCATAGTAGAGAGAACAGGTCTCTGTGTTATTAGTGCTACTAGAAGTGTTTGAGAAAGGTCTTGTTTCCTGACTCTATCGTTGATGTAATTGTTAAAGCAAACTATAGAGTTGCTTCTGTGTGAACAGAGTTGAGAGAAATCAGAGCTTTGAACTGAGTATTGTTCACACTCAAATCATCAATTCTGGGGACAGTGAACTTTGTGACTGGAGCTAGTACAGAGATTGTCCCTATAGGGAAAAGTCAGAGCTGATTGAAAAAGCAGAGAGTTTGCATATAGAAGGTCTCGGAATTAATCCTTGATCAGCATCTCCAATTAAAAAGATCAAGTAGGAGGAGGTGGTATGATGGCCTGGCTCCAAGTACCAGGTCTTTTTGATTAGCAGGAATAAGGACAACATCTTCCACTATACTTAGGAGTAATGGGGCAAACTGTGGGGCAGTGGGGCAAATCTGTTGTCCCATATGCATTGCTCACTTCACTGGTTCCCCTGCATCAAAGTGTGTTCTGCGGAGCCCTTGGGACTCCATGAAGCATCCTGAGGGGCTCCATGGTTCCCCCCTCCTACCTCCTGCCCCTTCCCTCCAAGCGTTTCCTCCTCTTTCCTGGAGGGGAGGGGGAAGAAGTAGGAAGAGGGAACTGTGGAGCCCCTCAGGATGCTTCATGGAGCCCCAAAGGCTGCACAGAGCACACTTTGAGAATCATGGATGTATGGGAACCAGTGAAGTGAGCAACGCATATGGGGCAATGCATATCAGGACACTGGCTAGGAAATGCCAATACACATCAGTTGGAACCCGTAGCACATTGGGACTTGCTTGCTGGTACATGATATGTGTCTTTGCAATTGCACTAGAATGGTTTGTGATATCTCTGCTACATAGTTCAGAATGCATAAAGGCATGCAGTATTGACCATGATATAGAACCATTTGATTACATTTTACCAAAATCCATGTATTTCTTTATATTCAGGCTGGAAATAATCAAATAGAACTAAATATGGGAGAAACCAAAACTGAGAAATTCATCCATCCTCAAAAAAGGGGGCTCTGAAACCCTGGGTATTTGGCCATATTAGTGTTGAACAAAGGTTGATTTCTTCCTTTTATTAGAAGCTCTGTTTTTTATCTACTAATTGGAGAACAGGTATAACATGTTCTCCCTTCCAGTTAGAGAATAGCTCTGTCTACTGAACTTGGCTAGTGCAAATGAAGAATGGGGTTTATTTCAGTTTATTTCACCCCCAGTTGACGAGATAATATTTGCCATAAATTAAAAACTGAGCCAAAAGCATTAAGGCACCACATTTGTGTATTTCCCATGCAGCAGCTTCCAAGTCACACAGCTGTTTGGAAATACCTTATATTGGCCTTTCCCACCTTGTTGCCCTCTCACCAACTGTGAGAGTTGTAACCAAAGTATCTCTTCATATTCAGATACTTGGTAATGATTATAAGTTTTTGACTTATAATCAGTTTAACCGACTTCTGTCAGCTTATATATTAATGTGTGTGTGTGTGTGTGTGTGTGTGTGTGTGATAAATAAATGTACCTTGCAAAGTTTACACCATTGAAATACTGATTTTAACTAATTAAGGGGTGTTGGTTTCTACATTTATAACTAGTATAACTGCAGCTCTGACTATGGACTCATCTACAGATTTTATATCCTTTGTGATTTGTAATTTGTAAATCACAACCTCCATGAACCACTACAAGCTTGATAGCAAGTGTCCCAGAAGCAAGAAAAAAATACAGCAGAGTCCTTTCACAGCAAAAACATGCTTCATCCCTTCTATCAGCAGAGTGCAACTGCAGCATCTAACCTTATCTACACACTGTTTAGTAAACTCACAGTCAGGTTTTCATCCAAAATATCAGGAGGCTTTAATTTTCACAGTTGCCACAGTTGCAATATATACAAATATACAATAAGGATATGCAGATCCACTTTCCTTGTCTTTTACTTGCAAACAATCAGTCATCAGATATAGTCACATACACATAGGCAGATGCTCACACTGAGTCACACAGGAGAGAGAAAGATGGATTTTTTTCATCCTTCTTAGCCACCTGCAGATAGGTCATCAGTAAGGAACACTGACTGATACAACCCCTTTGCAATAATCACCCCATGTTATGACTCAGCCATACCCCTTAGGTATTGCATCCTGACTTCTTCTTCTTTACTCGTTCAGTCGTTTTTGACACTTCGTGACCTCATGGACCAGTCCACACCAGAGCTCCCTGTCGGCCGTCGCTGCCCCCAGCTCCTTCAAGGTCGAGCAAGTCACTTCAAGGATACCGTCCATCCATCTCGCCCTTGGTCGGCTTCTCTTCCTTTTTTCTTTCATTTTCCCCAGCATCATGATTGTCTCCAAGCTTTCCTGTCTTCTCATGATGTGGCCAAAATACTTCATCTTTGCCTCTAGTATCCTTCCCTCCAGTGAGCAGTCGGGCATTATTTCCTGTGGGATGGACTGGTTGGATCTTCTTGTGGTCCAAGGCACTCTCAGGATTTTCCTCCAGCACCAGAGTTCAAAAGCATCATGACATTCACAGTCAATACCTAGGTGCTATCAATATATCACATGTTCATTTTACTTTGACTAGAAATGCTTTGCCATTTATCCCGAGTTCACCCCTAGTCTTCCTCATGACTTTTCTCCACTTCTGGTAAGTATCATGGGATAAACCAGGTTAATTCATTTTAGCACTGTGTTTAGAAAAATCAGAGGATGCTAATTTTGCCTGAAATAACAGAATATCTATGCACTCTCAGGGCAGAGTGGACAGCAGGATCAAATTTACTATCCCTGTTCCCTACACTCATCACAGGATCGTGTCCATACTGCTGCCATCACTGCTCCCAGAGCTCTCTTTAAAAAACAAACAAACAACAAAAACCTTTTGGCCATAGCTTCTAACTGTTCCCCTGTTGCATGACTAACTTCCAGATTGGAAAAGTCTCCAATTGTTTCTTGCCACAGTATTTTTTTTAATTTACCTACTAGGTCATGTCACTTAAAATGTTGTACCTTTTCAATATATATTATGACATTTCTGTTTGATGGGATTTGATCTAGTTTAAGATTATCCTTCCTGTGGTGCTCTTGTCCCTATATGTAGAGGGAGAGAAGCCTTTGTTCTCTTCTTTGTTAATTGCTATGTCAGTCTTTGGGGAAGTTCCTCTGACTGTCTTTAATTTCACTTGGACCACATAGCCAGACCGTATTCCAAGAACTGGCTTTATTTTCTGCCAAGAAAGATTATTCTTTCTATTAGGAGTGCATATATTTTATCAGTCCAAATTTCCCCAGACAATATGGACATTAATTACCATAATTTCTAGCCAGGCAGAGACAGTTTAATATAGAAGATGCTCTGTGAGTTTATAATTTGGTAACAGCTGGTGATACCATGCAATCCCATTTTTGTGGGATTATGGATGAACTCGCAAATTTAGTAATGTGTTGCCCAAATTTTCTTACATTATTTGATACCTGATATTTTGTCATGATGCACTGCCAGGTTGACCCAAGTCATTTATCTGACTGAAGTACAGGATACAATGTCATTTACCTCCTTCAGACACTAACTAAACTGGCATTTAAATCTCATTTTGACATTGATGATGGTGCAGTGTTCTCGTATGTTATCCTGCTGGTAACAGCTTAGCTTGGTGAATATACCATAGTTATTAGGCAGACACCAATGGAAGAGAATGACTAATAAGCTGCCACTGCTTCTTCTTTGATAGCACTTGAAGTCTTTGCCTGGAGATGACCAGCACATCTGTGTAATGATGGGGCTGGCATATAAGTTGCTTTATGCCGTGTCAGATAATATATTTTGATTGGGCAGATGGAAGTTCTACAGAATCTTGGGACTATATCAAATGTTTAATTACATAGTTCCTGTGTGTTTTCTTTCTCTTCACTGAGTGTGAGAAGGTCCTGCATCCTCCATAGGCAAGGGAACATCATAAGCAAGGTCAACTATTCCGTCAATTGCTTACGACAAACAGGACTCAGCTGTTCAGAATTCTTCCAATAACTCCTTTATTTCAGCCTTTTTCAGAAACGCCAACAACTCAGATCCAAAGGGGCTCCCTGTTCTTCCCCGTCTCTCCCTCTTATCTCCCTTCCTTGACTCCCTCCTCCCTATTACTCCACATCTTAATTCAGCGTCCTTCGATCTTGTTGGTATTTAAAAGGAACAGCTTCTTTCCAATTCCAGGGCGGTGCCCTCCACTGTCTTCCCCTTACACTGAGGCTTATTCATTAAGTGTCTATAATTCGTGTCTGACTTATGATGGTTTTCTCATAGGGCCTTCCTGGCAAGGTTTATTCAGAGGTTTTTCAGGGAGGGTTTGTCATTGCATTTCTCTAACTCTGAGAGTGTGTGAATTGCTCAAGTGACTGAGTGGGCTTCCATTGCTGATGGGGATAAATCCCTGATTTCTTATAGTCCTACTCCAATATTTAAGCTGATACATATCACACTGGCTCTCTCAATGGGTCTACTCTGCTATTGGAAGTAGCCAATTATTTTAGGAATTAGACTGGTACCAAAAGTGTGTAATGCAAATGATCTAACAAATAAAGGTGCATCTGTACTGTAGAATTAATGCAACCTGACTCCACTTTAATTGCCATGGTAAATTAATTCTTGTGAATTAAATAATACTTAAGGGACTCTTTCTTCTGTTGCAGTTTATTATGTGTCAAGTGAAAGGACAAATTTTGTACACTCTGTTTCGGAAATCTACACATATGCAAGAATTGTACTATGCTTAGAGTTGTCAGATGAAATAAATGACAGGACTCCTGTCCACCTAATGGTTTTATAGCAGATAGGATTTCAGGCAATACCTATTGAAAGTTCTTTTACTTTGCACAATTGTTAAAAGTACAGAAGACCTTCACAAAACAACCCTACTTATGCAGAATATAATATGTGTTTATGGTAAATTATTGTAGCAACAAGAGTAATTAATCAAGAGATTCCTGTAAGTTTCTTTTTACAGAACTTACTTTTATTATCTCGGAAAATCCATCTGGGATAAGAAATGAGACAGACAAAATAAGTTGACCTATATTTGGTTACGAGACTTCCCGAAGGCTGACTCTCATATGTAGAAGGTAAGCTAACAATTAGTATTGGGGTTGTTCCCTTTTCAAGCAAAGAAGCAAGGAGATTAACTTTCTCAAACAGGTGGAAATGTCTTAAAGAGATAAAAAGAAAGCAAACAGGTTAAATACACAGACCAAAAAAATGACAGGTGAGGCGGGGAAAATGCTAGTATTATCTAGGTCCTCATTGTTCCATCTCCTATATCAGTAAGTACAGTATTTAAGGATTGAAGCTCCATTTAAGTATTGAAGCTGCTTTTCTCCCAAGAAAAATTGCACACAAAAATATATTATTCATTACTTTATTTAATTTATAAATCATATAAAGTATTCTCCCATAAGTATGATCTTCAACATATATTGAAAATGTGCTGAAAGGAAGATGAAGCCTTGCATAGAGAAGATGAAAATGCAGGTGCCAAGAAGTACAATTGTCAGGACTCAGCCTTCTCTTAAAGTAGAGTTAACAAATGTTTATTAAATGATATTTTGAACTTAGAAACACTAAATTCAGTGTTCCCAACAAAAGTAAATATCCTTGTTGCAAAAAAAAAAAAAAAAGCAAAAAGCCGGAACAGAAAATAATCCGGATTATCTGGATTGATAATCCGTCTTAACTTAAACCAAACGTTCACTGGAACTAGAGTCACGCCCTGCTAATGCACAAAGAGCCAAGAAAGAGTCAAAATGTTCACCAGTAGTGAGCGCATGCGATGCCATTGTCCAAAAGCCAAGCCAAATCCAGAAACGCAAAAGAAAGCCAATTGGGAGTAGCAATGCCGTCGTCAAAAGCCAAGCCGAATTCAGGAACCAACAGGGGAGCAAACCAGGAGTAACGATGCCGTCGTCAGAAGCCGAGCCAAATTCAGGAACCAGCAGGAAGCCAACAAATGCCAAGCCAGGAGCGAGCAACGCCGCCGTCAGGAGCCAAGCCAAATCCAGAAACCAAAAAGGAAGCCAGCAAATGCCAAACCAGGAACGAGCGTGGTCGTCGTGAGGAGCAAAAACCAAACTCAGGAGCCAAGGAGAAGCCAGGAACGAGAGTTGTCGTCGTCAGGAGCCAACACCGAACTCAGGAGCCAAGGGAAAACCAGGAACAAGCATTGTCGTCAGGAGCCAAAACCGAATTCAGAAGCCAAGGGGAAGCCAGGAACGCCAAACCAGGAACAAACGTCATCGTCAGGAGCCAAACTGGATTCAGGAACACAAAGCTGTAGAGCCAGGACCCAAGGAGAATAGGCAGCGACAAAGCAATGTCCCAAAATGACACCTTGCCTTCTGCAAGGGACCTTCACTTCCATCTCCACTTTTAACTTACACCTCGGAGTCCGATGATGATGAGGCCTCCGCACTGTCATCATTATCCACAGCTGATCTTGATCTCATATGTGAACCTCGCCCATCAGCCCTCCAATCACTCCATCTTTGTTCAAGACTTAGATCTCCCCATGTCCCTGGTGTACCAGTAGTTTGCCAGTCTCCTGATGCACCCTCAGAAACTGGTTCTGCACACACATTTACTTGAGTCCAATCTGCAGCATCTTCCATCTCACTCCCAGACCCATCATCCCCAGAAAAACCCTCAAACGTTTCATCTTCCGTGGGAGCAGTAAGTATATCCCGGATCTTCTTCCTTTCCCTTTCCTCATCTGACTCTTGCTCCTGAGTTGACATCTTAGTTCCTTTACTTTCTGTTAACCCATCATCTTCCAGCATTGACCCCTCTTCACTAGAGAACCCTTCAAACGTTTCATCCTCAGAAGGAGCCATAAGTATTTCCTGAACCCGCTTTACTTGCTGTTCCTCATCAAACACCTGCTCACCATTATCCCTTTTCCTCCTACTAGCAGTTTTACCAGTAGTACCAGAACTGCCCCTTGGCCCAACTACAACAACAATTAAATTAGGATATATAGTATGCAACAGACTGGAATGGTCATGTTCCAAGGGGGAAATTTTCTACTTTCAAGAGCTATAGCATGTTGCAGCTCCTCAAATGAAATTGGAGATGTCCAGAAGTTCACTTCCAATTTTGTAAACAAAATTCTGGGACTGCACAACCATGAAAGGGAAGGCAGACAAAATTTATTACTTCAGTGTCATAATTCCACTATGGAATTGTAGATGGTATATGAACAACTTTTCCCTTCCTGCCTCTACTACCTATGGTAGGCAGCATAGTCTCATGAGCATTCAGCACTGTTGGGAAGATTCAAGTATAAAAGTGCTAGCTCCCAGAAATCCCAGCCAGCTTACCAGTTGTTAGGAAGTGTGCGAATTGAAGTCCAAAACTCCTGGAAGCCCAAAGGGTTGGGAACCACTGCACTAGGCATTGTCATAAGAATTGGAGGACTTCAGCTCCCTTCATACACATGTAATTCTTATCACCACTAGAAAGTGTTAAAGCCTTATGAAAAGGACAGTAGCCACATTGAAGTCAATGTTCACCAGGTTGTCAGGTTGGATACAGGACAGAACTCCCATACATTAATGCTTAACAGATTGTGGAGCATGATATGGTACCTTAGATGTTGATCAGGTGAAATGAAGCTATCTGTTTTCCCTCGCCTTCCAGACACAAACTGTGATCTGTGATCATCCTCTTGACTATTGCCTCCCCTTTTGAAAGTGGGAAGAGGGTTGTAGAAGAACATTCAGATCTGTTTTTACTCTCCACTAGAAAGCCAATAGCCTGCCCCATTCTGCTCCATGGACTTTTCAAAATTAATGTTACAGGATCTTTATCCCATGTCCAACCTGTTAGCCCTACACTACCCCCTGTGGTAGAGGCAGCGGGCAGATTTCTGCCCCCTTTCCCAAGCTTTCTACCCAACATAGGCATGGCTGCTGCTAGGCAGCAATTGAGGAGATGGAAGAAGCAAAGGCCAACACAATCCTCCTCACCATCTTTGTTTACTTGGGTCCAGAAGCTTTCTGAACTCTGCTTGCTCTAAAAGGAAAACAGAGTTGCGCCCCTACTAACATAAATGAAGAAGGCCAATAGTAGGGGAACTATTTAAATATCTTAACATTTGAAGGAGTATTCAAATAGTCCTCTCAATATTCTGAAGCTAAACGGTTGCTCACTAAAGTTTCTTATTGTTGTCATGCTGCTGGTCTTTTTACATTCTGCCTAAAGAAGAGGATTTTTAATTTAAAAACATTTCCATTGTTCCGTATTGAAATATGATGATAACTGTGCTGCAGTTAGCAAGACTAATATGAACTCCATCTGCTGCTGGACTTTGTTATGGACATTAAAAGAGATCAGAAGACTCTTTGTAGTGCTTTGCATTCAAGGCTTCATAGGACACCTCTTTCAGCCTCTCCAAATGTGCAGAAGGCTGATAGGGCTAATAAGCCAATAGAATGGACAGCAAATTTTGTCTATGCAGCAGACAATGTATCCCCTTATATAAGCTAGCTGGACATTCAAAAGGTAATATGGCATGTTTTGAAATAAACCAAGATAAAGTCCTAACATTAAGCACAGTATCACTGCTTAGCAGAGCAATACAATATTCATATTACTTCAGAATAGGAGATAGTGTCTCTGTATTGAATGGATGCACAGCACAGGGGAAGAGGGGGAGTAAAACATACAGTTAAAATGCCAAATGATGGGGGAATGAGAGAGATTCCCAAGCAGTGGTGATTTTGCTGACAGTGAGACAGTTAACCTGCTCCAGGCATTAGTCTGAACTGTACACGGCTTTCCAGCATGCTGACTCTTATCCCTGAAATAGGATAGTTAATGTTGTGATTAAAACCCACAGCTGAATCACTGCCCTACTGACACTGAAGCTACTAGCTGCTTCTGGATCCATAACTTACCTAGAAATCCCATTAGCACTCACCAGAATGAGAACCAGAGGTCAGAAAGGTCAGAACAGGGTTTTTAAAATCTGCCACATCTCCTAGAATCCCTGCAGGCAGGATGTTGAATAGGACTGAAATATCAGCCCTTGTATATTTCCCAGGTGGGACAATGGAGTTGGACTCAGTCCTAAAGCTGAACAGAAAGGCAAATAGGCAAGAAGTAATAATTTTGGCCAGAGGATCTATTGAGTCATAGCAGTGATTTCCATCAACTCGACTCACAGTGCTCACTGAGATCATAGAATCGTAGAGTTGAAAGAGACCTCATGGGTCATCCAGTCAAACCCCCTGCAAGAAGCAGGAAAATCTCATTCAAAGCACCCCCAACAGATGGCCACTCGGCCTCTGCTTAAAAGCCTCCAAAGAAGGAGCCTCCACCACTGTCTGGCAGAGAGAGTTCCACTGCCGAACAGCTCTCACAGTGAGGAAGTTCTTCCTGATGTTCAGGTGGAATCTCCTTTCCTGTAGTTTGAAGCCATTGTTCCGCATCCTAGTCTGCAGGGCAGCAGAAAACAAGCTTGCTCCCTCCTCCCTATGACTTCCCCTCACATATTTGTACATGGCTATCATGTCTCCTCAGCCTTCTCTTCTGAAGGCTAAACATAATCAGTTCTTTAAGCTGCTCCTCATAGGGCTTGTTCTCCAGACCCTTGATCATTTTAGTTGCCCTCCTCTGGACACTTTCCAGCTTGTCAACACCTCCCTTCAACTGTGGTGCCCAGAATTGGACACAGTATTCCAGGTGTGGTCTGACCAAGGCAGAATAGAGGGGTAGCATGACTTCCCTGGATCTAGACGCTATACCCCTATTTATGTAAACCAAAATCCCATTGGCTTTTTTCGCTGCCACATCACATTGTAGGCTCATGTTTAACTTGTTGTCCATGAGGACTCCAAGGTCTTTTTCACACATACTGTTGTCAAGCCAGGCATTGTCCGCCATTCTGTATCTTTGCATTTCATTTTTTCTGCCTAAGTGAAGTATTTTGCATTTGTCCCTGTTGAACTTCATTTTGTTAGTTTCGGCCCATCTCTCTAATCTGTTGTGATGCTTAGGGCACCTTTGGCCCCTGACCCTGTGGCCATTGCGGTCCAGGACGAAAAAGACTTTGGTTTTCTCCCATCTCATCAAGATTTGACTCCTTTCCAGATGCCTCATGTTGACATCTCCGAGCCAGAGCCAATTAAGGATGCCCTTGAAACTCTGTTGGCTCTCCCAGATTCTACGGAAGGTTTAACGTTTGATCGTAGAGCATTTGTGCAAACAGAAAGATCACATAGACAAAGCTTGCGGAGAAGCGCCAGATAAGCGGAGCGTGGAGACTATGGCTAAACCCTGTTCTCTTGGGAAGAATTTGGGAGTTAGACACCTGGCGCGGTGACTGTGACAAGCTCAGTTCTCTTGGAAAGTTTTAGGGAGTCAGGCACCTGGATTGGGGGAGCTTATGAACTTCAATAAAAGTATTGTCATGGTGTCAACTTTACTTCTGACTGGGAAGCATCATCATCTCTAGCTCTTGGAATCCAAGTGGCCTGAAGGTGCGCTACTCTTGAGTAGACCGGGCGCTGGTCTACCTCTTTGCCCAAGTTTGGACTGCGTTTCAGCTCCTGTTCATCTAGTTCCTGCCTTGCTTTGAAATCCTGCTTTTGGACATTGACTCCAGAGAACTCTTATTGCCTCTTTGATCTTTTTCCCCACTCAATACTCGAGCCGAGTTTGAGTGTGTTTTGGTTTCTGGACTTTGGACTCTAATATTGGACATAAGACTTTCGTTTATTGGACTAATTTTGATCTTTCCTGAAAGGTCAACTGCTTATTCAACTTTGCTGCTTATTTCTTTTTGGAACTTTATTTGCTTTAATAAAGATATTATATTGTTATTGGCCTCTGTGGTGGTTTTCAGTGCTCTCGCTGCCTTGGGGTGTAACATCTGTCAAGATTGTTTTGAATTCTACTCCTGTCTTCTGGAGTGTTAGCTATCCCTCCCAGTTTGGTGTTGTCTGCAAACTTGATGATCATCCCTTCTAACCCTTTGTCTAAGTCGTTAATAAAGATGTTGAACAGAACCGGGCCCAGGACAAAACCCTGCGGCACTCCACTCATCACTTCTTTCCAAGATGAAGAAGACGCATTGGTGAGCACCCTTTGGGTTGGTTCGCTTAACCAATTACAGCTCCACCTAACCGTAGTTTTGCCTAGCCCACATTTGACTCGCTTGTTTGGCAGAAGGTCATGGGGGACCTTGTCCAAGGCCTTACTGAAATCCAGATAGGCTACACCCACGGCATTACCCACATCTACCTAGCTTGTAACTCTATCGAAAAAAGAGATCAGATTAGTCTGGCATGATTTGTTTTTGGTAAATCCGTGTTGACTATTAGCAATGACTGCATTTGTTTTTAAGTGTTTTCAGACCACTTCCTTAATGATCTTTCCCAGAATCTTGCCTGGTATCAACATGAGGTTAACCGGATGGTAATTGTTTGGGTCATCCTTTTTCCCTTTCTTGGAGATAGGGACCATATTTGCCCTCCTCCAATCTACTGGCACTTCTCCTGTTCTCCAAGAATTCTCAAAAATGATTGCCAGTAGTTCCGATATAACTTCCACTAGTTCCTTCAATACTCTTGGGTGTAGTTGATCTGGCCCTGGAGACTTAAATTCATTTAGAGCAGCCAGGTATTCCTGGATGACGTCTTTCCCTATTTGGAGTTGGATTTCCCCCAATCCTTTGTCCACTCCATGTTGCTGAGGTTGAGGCTGGCTATCTTTTTGTGAGAAGACTGAGGCAAAGAAGGCATTAAATAGTTTTGCCTTTGCCCTATCCCCTGTCAGAATTTCCCCATCTTCTCCTCGCAGAGGCCCTATCGCCTCCTTGTTCTTCCTTTTCCTACTGACGTAAGCAAAGAAGCCCTTTTTATTGTTTTTAATGTCTCTGGCAAGCCTGAGCTCATTTTGCGCTTTAACTTTGCGAACCTTTTCTCTACAGGAGTTGGCTATTCCTTTGAATTCTTCTTTGATGTTTTCTCCCTTTTTCCACTTCTTGTGCATGTCTTTTTTTAGTCTTAGACCAGTTAGAAGTTCTTTGGACATTCATTCTGGCTTCTTTGCACTTGTCTTGTTTTTATTCTTTGTTGGCACTGTTTGTATTTGCGCCTTGAGTATTTCACTTTTGAAAAACTCCCATCCATCCTTGACTCCCTTGTCTTTTAGTATTGGCGTCCATGGAATGCCGCTCAGTATTTCCTTCATTTTTTGGAAGTAAGCTCTCCTAAAGTACAGAATGTGGGTTTGACTTTTTTTCGTTTTGGCCTTCCTTGGTATTGCAAACTGCAGGAGCACATGATCGCTTGCCCCTAAAGATCCGACCACTTCAACTGCATTGAACTGGTCCTCCACGTTTGTTAGGATGAGGTCAAGAGGTGCCAATCCTCTTGTTGCCTCTTCTACCTTCTGGACCATACAATTGTCTGCAAGGCAAGCGATGAATTTGTTGGACTCTGTACTCTTGGCCGAGTTTGTTTTCCATCAGATATCAGGATAGTTGAAATTGCTCATGCATATAGAACGTCAGATTTAGGCAGACAATGACAAGGTAATTGCAGTCTTGGAGATCAGTAGATTTCTGCCCACAAATAGTATGAAGTTTTCAGTTCATGTTCAAGTCCAAAAGGTATAAAGTAGATACATTTGTTCTAAAAGGCTATTTTCAATTGAGCATATGCCTCACCTGACCTTAATGTTTGCACGCAAGTTAAAGTAAAAGCAACTGCAAGTTTTGACTTACTCCACCCCTATATCAGTAAGAGTATGTGCTTTATCAATGTGTTCTTTGAAAAATCAAGAAGACAACTGTGAAATTCTAGCAAGCTAAAATTAGACTTAACAAGATGTAAATGCCTATTAATGACTTAGTTCTGTGTTCTCACACTGGCAAATTGATCACTCTTTGACTTCCTTTGTTTATTTTTTTTTGTGCAGAGTCTGTTTAGTGTAAAATGGTCTAAAAAAAGAGATAGACAGTGAATCTTTTCATCTCCTAAAAGTCGGGGGCATTGATGGGGTGAATCGTTCAAATGACAGGATAAGCACTCAGCAAATTGGCTACAAGCATGTTTTCTGGATTTAGAACTTCTCATTCATCATAGCCAGTGATAGGCCCTCTCTACTTGATTCCAAATTTAATCTGTAATTACAAGTGTTTTGTTTAAATATTCACAGCCAAGTTCTTTCAAATAATTCTGTCCTGGACTGCAGTGATGGTGCATACACATTGTTTTGTGCCTTTCTGGAAATTGTAAGTCTGGTGAGAGAAAGCCACCATAGACAAAGTTTGTAAGCAATGGAAATCATTGCAAATACTGTCTAATCATGTGTAAACATGTGTGCATGAAGTAGGGTCATTATTAGGTTGGGCACCTGATGCCACATGCCCCACCCATGATGCTTAGCATTACACTTCAAATATGATATCTGCAAAGGGGAAGATCAAAACAAGTGGTTCTCAACCTGGGTTCCCCAGATGTTTTTGGCCTAGAATTCCCAGAAATCCCAGCCAATTTACCAGCTGTTAGAATTTCTGGGAGTCGAAAGCCATAAATATCTGGGGACCCCAGGTTTGAGAACCACTGGTCTAAATGTGCACAGCTAAATATGTGCTGATCTTTATCACTCTGCAAACATAGACTTAACCAATTCAGTGTCTCACAGCCTTTAAGCACCTGGACAATAGTTGGAATATAGGTTTTAAATTGCATGTTAGATTTTAAATTGTACTGTGAGCTGCTTTGAGTCTCAATCAAGAAAGAAAAGTAGGGTACAAATTATTATTATTAACAATAGCAATAGCAACAACAACAATTAACTGGGTGATGTTGGGCCTGTTGTGACAATAAAATAGGAAGGAGAATCTTCAGTTCGTGGATAATGTAGAATAGATATGAACCAATTAGCTGAAATAAATAGATATCAAAGTGGAAGCCAGTAACTACGGTCTTACTTCTTTTAAGGATTAGCCCTGTATGCATATCGCTAATACCTGCAAAGGTCTAGGGAATTGGCTTAACCAGAGAAGATATACTTCAAACAAAAAGTTCTTTAGTCATTTGAGCTTGGTCATGTTGTTCACTGAAATTAAAAATAATGTAGGACATGAACACCAATTACCTCTGCAATGTTCTTAACCTATCGAGTCTGGAGTTTGCCATGACTGTCTCTTGCATGTTGCTCCCTTGAAATCTTGTATGCAAGAGACAGTCATATTGCAAAACATTGGGGAAAGGGTTGTTTCTACTACAGTGTGGCATTACATGTGGACATGCTTGTATTCCAAACCATTTAATTATCAACTTGGTCCAATAACTGTGCAATTTCCCCCCTTCACTAATTGGAAATAAATTGTACCATGTTTCTTTATCAGTGTGCAGGGAGGAGATCTAAACTTCAGAAATGTGCACTATCTATCTACAAATATAATCTATCAAGCATTTCATGGCATAGAATGTTTTCAAATCCTTCTCAGAGTAGATTTTTCTTTTCTTCTTATTCATATATATATATAGGCTATGGATCACATAAATTTGTTGTATATGGAAAGGAAATGGTAAGATGCTGTCTAAATTATTTATCCATAAATTCTCCAAAGGCTGAGGTAAGCATTTTGAAAACCCTAGCAATAAATAAATAAATAAATAAATAAATAAATAAATAAATAAAACAAGTTAATCTTAGAATGCTATATTTAACAAAGTCCTTTCCCCCCATTTTTGTGAGATAAAGGCGACTTCATTTAACAGCCATGTGTTACTTGGCTTATCAGCTCATTACCATATTACTTTGATTTTGTGTGGCAGATTGTAAACACTTGTAAGATTATGAAAATATTTTTCCTTGTACCTCTCCTACTCATCAGACTGAAGCACTGAATGGTTTTCTATTGTATAGATAGGGAAAGGCATGAAAAGGAGAACACTGATTATTATATCTCTAATATCCATCTTTTACTTACTGTTTCATCACATGTTTAATGTTGCCAAGACAGCATTAAAAGTCATCAAAGCCAACATATCTACATGAAAAGCCATTAAAGCCAACTATTGTCAAACCAGAGAGCTTTAATACCCCTCCCCAAATGGCCAAGGAGCATGGTAACATGAAGACCATTGTTACCTATAAGATTGGCTTTACCAGGCCTCCATGGGTCTTGAGTAATTAGCTTTATCCTCCAAATGTCTCTTTCAATTATAAGATGGAGATGCTGAGGGAAATGTTAATGAGTAAACATTAATACTGTTCTTTTATTATATTTGTTTCTTCACCTGGTGATATTTTCCCATTCATATTTGAAAGAAGAGCTATGTTGCTGGGGAAAGCCTGATTTGTTTAAAACAAGTGTTTCAATATGACTTGAAGATTTTAGTGTTTGCTATATATCTATTTTGCCAATACTCTATGGTAATCAGAGCCTCATACACCTTCCCTTTTATTCTCACATCAATCTTCTGAAGTAGGTGATACTTTTATTGCATAAAGATGACAAATCAGCATTGAAGCAGGGCAGTCATCTTAGGTCAGGGGTCCCCAAACTAAGGCTCGTGGGCCGGATGTGGCCCTCCAAGGTCATTGTCCTGGCCCCTGTCCTAAGCTTTAGACTTAGGGTTAACTTAAGTCTACCTGGTCTTTGGAGGTCTCTTTGCTTACTCATGGCCTTATGAGATGGTCTACCTGGTCTTTGAAGGTCTCTTTGCTTAGCTACGGCCTTATGAGACCATCTAGATGGCTTTTGGAGGTCACTTTCCTTACCTATGGTCCTAGGAGACAATCTAGATGGTCTTTGAGGGTCCCTTTCCTTACCTATGGTCTTCTGATGGCCTTATGATATCATCTAGATTGCCTTTGAGGGTCCCTTTCCTTACCTATGGTCTTATGAAACCATCTAGATGGTCTTTGGAGGTCTCTTTGCTTATTTATTTATTTATTTATTTATGTTATTTTATTACATCACTTCAACCCCACCCTTCTCACCCATCAGGGGACTCAGGGCGGCTTGCCTATGGTCTTATGAGATTGTCTAGATCAGGGGTCCCCAAACTAAGGCCCATGGGCCGGATGCGGCCCTCCAAGGTCATTGACCTGGCCTCTGTCCTAAACTTTAGACTTAGGGATGACATGAGTCTGAAATGACTTGAAGGCACACAACAACAACAACAATCCTATTTTTTTTTTTTTTACTATTTCATCATAGTCTTGCTGCCCAACAGTCTGAGGGACTGTGAATCGCCCCTCCACTTAAAAAGTTTGAGGACCCCTGTCTTAGGTAATGTTTCCTATCACATGATGCCATTGCTGATCTACCAGTTCCCTGATATAAACCTGCCCTCTGCTATTGACATACAAAACATCATGTTACAGTGCCACAACCTACCTGGTGTGATGAGCCCATCCTGTTTCTATGCTGGCATGCCAGCTCTGAAGTGATGTCAGAGAACAGGATTTATTTATTTATTATTTATTTACAGTATTTATATTCCACCCTTCTCACCTCAAAAGAAACTCAGGGTGGATCACAATGCACATATACATGGCAAACATTCAATGCCATTAGACATACGACATATATAGACAGACACAGAGGCAATGTAACATTCCAACTTCTGGGTATTCCCATGATTCTGGCCACAGGGGGAGCTGCCGCTTCACCATCCACTTGTGACACCGAGTCCTTGATGGAGTACTTTCTCATTCATAGAATCATAGAATCATAGAATAGTAGAGTTCAAAGAGACCCCATGGGCCATCCAGTCCAACCCCCTGCCAAGAAGCAGGAAATTGCATTCAAAGCACCCCCAACAGATGGCCATCCAGCCTCTGCTTAAAAGCCTCCAAAGAAGGAGCCTCCACCACAGCCCGGGGGAGAGAGTTCCACTGCTGAACAGCCCTCACAGTGAGGAAGTTCTTCCTGATGTTCAGGTGGAATCTCCTTTCCTGTAGTTTGAAGCCATTGTTCCGCGTCCTAGTCTGCAGGGCAGCAGAAAACAAGCTTGCTCCCTCCTCCCTATGACTTCCCCTCACATATTTGTACATGGCTATCATGTCTCCTCTTAGCCTTCTCTTCTGCAGGCTAAACATGCCCAGTTCTTTAAGCCTCTCCTCATAGGGCTTGTTCTCCAGACCTTTGATCATTTTAGTTGCCCTCCACTGGACACATTCCAGCTTGTCAACATCTCCCTTCAACTGCGGTGCCCAAAATTGGACACAGTATTCCAGATGTGGTCTGACCAAGGCAGAATAGAGGGGTAGCATGACTTCCCTGGATCAAGACACTATACCCCTATTGATGCAGGCCAAAATCCCGTTGGCTTTCTTAGCAGCCGCATCACATTGCTGGCTCATGTTTAACTTGTTGTCCACAAGGACTCCAAGATCTTTTTCACATGTACTGCTGTCTAGCCAGGCGTCCCCCATTCTGTATCTTTGCATTCCATTTTTTCTGCCGAAATGAAGTATCTTGCATTTATCCCTGTTGAACTTCATTTTGTTAGTTTCTGCCCATCTCTCTAGTCTGTCAAGATCGTTTTGAATTCTGCTCCTGTCTTCTGGAGTGTTGGCTATCCCTCCCAGTTTGGTGTCATCTGCAAACTTGATGATCATGCCTTCTAACCCTTCGTCTAAGTCGTTAATAAAGATGTTGAACAGAACCGGGCCTAGGACGGAGCCCTGTGGCACTCCACTTGTGACTTCTTTCCATGATGAAGACGATGCATTGGTGAGCACCCTTTGGGTTCGTTCGCTTAGCCAATTACAGATCCACCTAACCGTAGTTTTGTCTAGCTCATATTTTACTAGTTTGTTTGCCAGAAGGTCGTGAGGGACTTTGTCGAAGGCCTTACTGAAATCTAGGTAGGCTACATCCACGGCATTCCCTGTATCGACCCAACTCATAACTCTATTGAAAAAAGAGATCAGATTAGTCTGGCATGACTTGTTTTTGGTAAATCTGTGTTGACTAATAGCAATGACTGCATTTGTTTCTAAGTGTTTGCAGACCATTTCCTTAATGATCTTTTCCAGAATCTTGCCTGGTATCGATGTGAGGCTGACTGGACGGTAATTGTTTGGGTTGTTCTTTTTTCCCTTCTTGAAGATAGGGACCACATTTGCCCTCCTCCAATCTTCTGGGACTTCACCTGTTCTCCAAGAACTCTCGAAGATAATTGTCAGTGGTTCTGAAATAACCTCAGCTAGTTCCTTCAATACTCTTGGATGTAGCTGATCTGGCCCTGGGGACTTGAATTCGTTTAGAGCGGCCAGGTGTTCCTGGACAACTTGTCTCCCTATTTGGAGTTGGATTTCCCCGAATCCTTCGTCCATTTCATGTTGCTGAGGTTGAAGATGGCTTTCTTTTTGTGAGAAGACCGAGGCAAAGAAGGCATTAAGCAGTTCTGCCTTTTCCCTGTCCCCTGTCGCCATCACCCCATCTTCTCCTCGCAGAGACCCTATCGCCTCCTTGTTCTTCTTTTTTCTACCAACGTAAGCAAAAAAGCCTTTTTGTTGTTTTTAATGTCCCTGGCAAGCCTGAGCTCATTTTGCGCTTGTCCCTGGCAAGCCTGAGCTCATTCTTCCGCACAATGCTGGAATATTTTTTATGGTGTCGTAAATTAGTTAAATTAGCCTCCCCACATAAAGCGGTACCTAAATTTCCTACTCAACAGATGCACCTGTCTTTTGGGCTGCATAGGTCAACAGCAAGCTAGACTATTTAATGGTTGGGAGCTCACTTCGACCCGTGCTGGTTTCGAACCCATGACCTCTCGGTCAGTAGTGATCTATTGCAGCTGGCTACTAACCAGCTGTGCCACAGCACGGTCCAGGATTCTCTTCCTCTCCATGACTCCCTCTCAAAAGGATTCATAGATATAACATTTTATTTATTTATTTCAAGCTAACTTTAACTGAAATTGAAATTTTGCTTTAAAATATATATTTTTAAAGATTACGCAGCAGCGAAACTGTAGAAGGATGGCATTAGAAGACTTACAACTGTTGCACCTCAGCACTGGTTCAACTTGCTCTTAACACACATTTCACCACAGCAGGCTAGGTTTAAACAGTTTATTGATAAAAGATAGCAAAGTCTGAATAAAAACCAGTAAAGAAGGCAAACATTCAAATGCAATGGCAGTCAGTAAAAACCAATATTCAAATGCAAAGGCAGCCAGTCAAAAAGGCTTTAATACAGAGATAAAAGCAATTTTCAGAATATACTCCCAAGTCTCTGATATAGGAAATTAGTCCTGGAAACAAGGCAACATGAACGTCAGCGTAAAATCCAAAACACAGATCCCAGGCATGAACATAAATGAGAATCCTTAAACAAGGCAGGAAATGTGCTTCCAAAAACCAATGTTGCTTGGTCTGAAATCTTTCCCTGTCTCTCCTGCATTTACCCATGTTTACAAGCCAGAAAAGCATTTTTTTGTCCCTGCATTCCCACAAGTTTGTTAACGATTCTAAGGGAACGTCTGGGATGATGAACCTTTAACCTTAACCTCGTATCTCTATCTAAGGAAGACTCCTCTGAGTCACTGCCAGAAACACCTGGAACTTGTTGATGTTCAAACTCCTGAGAAAGGTCACCCTTGTCATTAGTTTCTGTTTCCTCACTAGTCTGCAGCTCCAAGCCAGAGCCGTCAACATTTCCAGCATCAGAGACTTCGAGCTCAGTATTGCTTTGGTCAGCATTGCTTTGGTCAGCCTGCATAAACCCAAATCTCCCATCATCATCAGACTGAACCACAACAACAACCTCATCAGATGGACTACTTTCCCTGTCATATGCCGCTTGCTCTTCTCTTTCAGGATGGACCCCATTATATGACATACATGAACTTCCAGTTGGGCTCTGTTGGGAAAGGGGAGAGCAAGTGGTATATGCTGCCACCGTGGCTACATGGGAAGCTTCCCATGTTGCCTTCAGGACACTGTGGGGAAGCCGGGTGGCAACACTTCCCTCAATGGGATAAGGGTCATGGGAAGTCATGTGACATGGGGCATGGAGCAACGGGTTTTCCACACACCCCGTTGGAGCTCCATGGATTTGCCATGATGCATGGCAAATCCATGGGCCTTTGTGATGAGGTTCTAAGAGGAAGTAGAGCCACAGGAACACAGACCAGCAAATTTTCACCATTGTGATAGTGAGGGTGATCATCCTGGTATGTTGCTGCTATCCATAATCACACAATTGCTGTGAGATGTGGCTTTGTACAATAAAGGTGTAAGATACAATCACTGCTCTCCAACCATGTTGTGAGTATTCATTTTCTTTCTCCATCCCCACTTTATCGAATAACTGTAAGAAACATAACCATGGAAGATGACACCAAATAGGTGTTAAATAATCTGCTGAAAATATATATTAATGAGGGCATGAAGTATACCTGGTCTATGGATTTATGGTGGCTTGATTGCTAATGTCTAAAAAGGTGGAGCCATTGATAAGATGAAAGCCCAGAAGTTCCTGTCTGTTCTGGAAGCAAGGAGCAAGAATATTCACTGATACAGTCAATAAAGACCATCCAAGCAATGATGAATGTGTCACTTGTGTCCTTGTGATTTTCTTATTCTTGGTGAGAAGTTTTCTGGCAACCATGTGTTATATATTCTGGTCTGTCACTTGTTTGTGTATGGGTCAATTCTCCTCCAGGGCTTGACAAGTTCTATTCTGGTGGCCATAATGGAAAAAGTCACCAGTTTATTTCAACTAGCTGTTGAGATTCACGCAAAGAGATAGTAATAACAGAAAGCAGGGCAAAAATGTACAGGTTAGTTCCGATGGGAGACAGCATTAAAAACATTAAAAAAACAGTAAGCAATTGAGTCACACCTGCATACATGAACTGTAAGTACAGCATCTTTAACATTTGGGGGTGTGTTCTTTGTCACTCATGAAAGTTGTATGGGAGTGAAGTATTACCTATGTATAGTTTTTAGAATTCCTTATTTTGTGGTTGCCGAGTAAGAAGAATAAGGGGAGAGGCCCAGATGTGTGACCACTTGTGTCTGAAATGTCAATACCCAGTTTAGATTGCCAATATGTATGTTGTGTGTATTATTAGCATTGAGTCAGTTATTGTGTCTTGGGCTCCTTTCACACTACATAAGCATAGCACATGATTCTAATTCAATGGCCATAATTCTTTCCCATGGAAGCCTGGAATCCCTAACTAGAATGCTCCTCTTGTGCCTCACCAAACTACAAACCCAGGATTCCATCAGATGCTGCCATTGTGCAAGTAAAATTGTAGCACTATAATTTGAAGTGCAAAAGAGTGTCTGATCTGCAAAAGAGGTACCTCACAACCTCTGAGGATGCCTGCAATAGATGTTGGTGAAACGTCAGGAGAGAATACTTCTGGAACATGGTCACACAGCCCGAAAGACATACAACAATCCTATAAAGAGTCTGGGGGGGGGGGGGGATCCTCTTTTTAAAGAGTTAGAATCAAAGCCTTGGATGATATATGAATTAATCACTTGTAGTCTGTGTTCTATGAGGATTCTTGTAATTTCAAGTTTTTTATATCTTGATAATAAAGAAATTTATACATTGGGATAAATGCTTGTTTAAGAAAAAATGAAATGAAATTCTCTTCCACCTCTTCCATTAAATTAATTCTACGCCCACCTCATGAAAAGGAACTCTGACTGTGCTTTTCAGACTCCCCCATTAAGACTAATCACCAATCAATTTTAACTTGAATTCAACATTGAGCTGAATGGGTTATATGTGTTAGAGAGGAACATGTTTGTGTACATTTATCAACATTAGCACTATGTGGCCATTTCAGCCATTTTCATGGACAAAAGAGACCAAAGTGTTCACTCTGTGGCTTTCTTCTCATTGTAAATCCACACACTCCTGTCACTGTTCTCCATATTTTAAGAGTATTTTGAGACGGAAGTTGATTTTTAAAAGCGTTAGGGAACTTCAAGCCTGTGAAATAAGCCAGACTGAATGAACATGTCACAAGATGTGTTGTCAAAGGCTTTCATGGCTGGAATCACTGGGTTGTGAGTTTTCCAGGCTGTATGGCCATGTTCCAGAAGCATTCTCTCCTGACGTTTTGCCCACATCTATGGAAGGCATCCTGAGAGGTTGTGAGGTCTGTTGGGAAACTAAGCAAGAGAGGTTTATATATCTGTGGAAGGTCCAGGGTGGGAGATAGAATTCTTGTCTGCTGGAGGCAAGCGTGAATGTTGTAAATAATCACCTAGTTTAGTATTAATGGCCTTGGAAGCTTCATTCCACCTGGAGGAATCCTTTGTTTGGAGGTGTTAGCTGCCCCTGATTGATTCCTGCCATAGATGTGAGAAAAATGTCAGGAGAGAATGCTTCTGGAACATGGCCATACAGCCCAGAAAATGCACAACAATCAATGCCACAAGATGATGCTCCTGAGATCAGTGCCACGGGTGAGTGGGCAATTTATGACTCCAAGAATAAAGACTAGGGACCTCTTCAAACAGGGCATTTTAGCGCATTTTGTCACTTTTATTTGCATCAAAGACAAGGCCTGCCATGCACCATCATGCGACACATGGCAGGCCCCACCCACATTCCTTCCAACGTGGAGGGGAAGCACCAAAAGGCACTTCCTCCACCACTATGGGGAGGAAAGTGTTTTGGGTAGCTCTGAGAGAGTTACCTGCACTTCCCCCCCATTTTCCCCATATGATGGGAGAAAGGGTGGTGCGCCAACACTCGTATGGTGGGGGAAGGAGGGAGGGCGCACGGGATGCCACGAGCCGCCCCACACTCCTTCCCTTTTGCTGAAGACTGCCAGCAGAACAGCATGGCCCAAAAGGACTGTGTGAAGAGGTCCTAGTATTAAAGCAGCCTGTCATGATGTGCCAAGGCTTGGCATGTGTAAGGGGCAGAGCTAGGTTATTTAAGTCCTGTATTCTCCCTCCAGGACCAGCCCGAAGAAATTGAAAAGGGTACGCAAAAAGTTTTTTTGCGCCCCCCCCCCCCCGCGCCACAGGAGGCGTGACCAGGACTGGCCCCGCCTCCCGCACCCTAACCCCGCCTCCCGAGCCGGAATGGCCTCTTTTGTTCCTGGAACTCAGGAGGTTTTGGAGCTTACCTGGGAGTTTCTATCTCTTAAAAAGTCCTAGGGATTGGGAGCAATTGCTCTAGGATCGCCTTTCAGTAGATGATTCACCAAGGTCAGCTACCCTGAATTGCCCTTGGGCTCAACTACTTTGCCCAACCCTTATAAGATTTCTCCCAGATTTCTCAAATTTAGGGGCTCTTGTTTAACCCATTGTTCTGTGTTTGGCCTCAATGTTTCATGATTGCTCATCATTACTCAGTAGTGCCCCAGATGAACTAGAATCTGGTTTTTGCAAGTCCCAGGCCAATTCTGGATCAATATACCAGAATAATTTGGCATTTTACTTGTGTTCTAAAATATCATGAAAGGCCAACAACGGCTATGTCAGTCTTTAGAAGCAGAATAAAATCTCTGTCTCCAGCTTGGCAATTTCCTTTCTTTGCCACATTGTGGCATCAGATGCAGAGAACTGGAACTTCTTCACTCATTGTTGCTACTGTTAAAGTTTGAGGTTTGGGCTAACAAGTTCCCAAGAGCAACAACAGTAAGGAATATTTTATTCTTTGCTTATTCAACCAGATCAGGCCTTTTATTTAACATTTCTCATTTGATCTCTGCCTTCAGAAGGCCCTTTAATATTTCAAAACTACGATGGCTTCTTTTCATAAACTTTCCAAAGAATGAACTAGCAGATGTATTCCAGCTGCAGTGGAATATGCTGTGTTTGCTCAACCCTGAAATGATCTTTTTAAATGTGAAAATAACATTCTTCAACAGAGCTGAGGCAAAAATACACAAATGACCAAGGACAGGAAAGTGACTGCAAAACAAAATGTTAGCATTATCCATTAGGTTTTATTTTTGCCATTTCCTGAATGACACCAAGAGATTGACTGAAATAAATGGTATACTTGAGCCAGTTGAAGACAATGTGTTCCTTTCATATGTCAGACAAATTCGGGAAGGTAATTCAAACTCAGTATTTCATTTATAATGCTGTTTGCTGCTGTAATGAGAAGTCTCAATGATGTAAAGAGGTACGTGAGGGGTTTTTATTCTAAGCCTTTAGTTTGGAAACGTGAATTTTTGGGGTTATGGTTCTCACACATTAACTCTTCAGCAATTAAATATTAATGGTGGAAGGAAACACCATGGATATATGTCATTAGATAGCAAGAGCCCCAGATATTTTTTTTGTGCAATTGAAGTGAGAAGCAGAAACTCAATATTTACCTGGCATGACTTTAAAAACTATCAGTCTTTGAGAAAAGATGCCTAAGGTGGATCAAGTCCCTGATAGAGATAGATTTGTTTCAAGAAACTGGCCTTTTAAAAAAAGAGAAGCATGTTGATTCCATCTCTCTGGCATAGTGAACTAGCATAGGGAGTAATAATAACTAGGCAAGGATGGTTTAGGGCAGGATGACTAACAGAACGGGTAGCCTTAAGAACATGAATCTTTCTGAATCCTTCTCAAAAGGACAATTTCTTCATTAAACTGACATAAATATGTTGCAGTGGGTTTAGCAGGGCATTTGTAAACTGGTTTTCCAATAAGCTGATTTGTTAATATGTTGCAGAAGGTTTTAGCAAATTCTTTTTTTTTCACTGACATATTATCTACCTTTTTAAAAAACAAAAACAAAACAAGGTTTTTGAGAATTTCATTGCTGTTTTATTGTAATGTATATCTTCATTGTATTTCTATTAGTCAACCACAGTCCATTTCATGGAAGGGCAGAGTACAAATTTAACAAATAGGCAAGTAATGCATGTTCTTGGGGAGTGCAATTCACAGTGTCTGTGAATATCTATTCTAGAGATATAATCTGTTATTCTCTCAGCAACTGCAGCATAATGAATAAAATACACAACTGTGGGTTGAAGAAAAAAGATAAACATATGATCATGATTATTGTTCTTTTTCTTAGTCAGTTTGAAAATCATGTATAAGGATTCCTCAAACTGTTATATATTCTTTTGCAGGATTTTTAAAAACAAAAACATTGCTCAAATTATAGCTGCCTAAACTGCCACCCCGTTAAATACAATCTATTCCAGAGGTCTGCCAACTTTTTAAGCAGAGGGCCACTTCATGAACCCTCATACTTTTGGTGGGCTGAGCTATAGTTTTGAAAAAGTCATGAATCAATTACTGTGCACAATGCACATATCTTATTTGTAATGCAAAAAATTGAAATTGTGTTACAATATTTAAAATGAATAACAATTTTACACAACATAAACTTATGAGTATTTCAGTAGGAAGTGTGGGCCTGCTTTTTGCTGTTGGATAAGCTGTTAACTAGGATTGTTTGTGGGCTGGGTGAAGGATCTTAGAGAGCTGCATCTGGTCAGCAGGCGTTTGTTTGGGGACCCTTGATCTATTAAAATATGACATAATGTAACTGTGTTAACGGATTCAAATAATAATAATAAAAAATCTAAGAAGAATCCAAACCTTAAAGTTTAAGAAGAAAAGAGGAGCAGAACCAAAGCTAACAGCCAGGAACTGACAAACATTTTTATTGCAGTATTGATGCTGAATATGAAGTGCATAGACATTTGTGACATTATCTTGTGGTTTGTGGCTTTTTCCAATCACCTGGGCTCTGATAATGCAACAATACCCACTGCTGTGATTTTTGGATGCTGGCATTGCGGTGAACATTGCTGATGATCACCAAGAGAAGACAATACCTGGCTGATGACAACCGTCAGGAGGCTGACGTCAAGCACACTTTTTATAAGTACATCTTCTGATTTGCCTTTCAGGACTATCTAAAAACCAGCTCAATTCCCCAGTTGCTTCTTTTGACTGCACAAGCCAAAGTCAGAATTATAGTAATTTAGAGTACAATGCCAAAATCACTCACTTTCTACTGCTTGTAGGCTTTCAGATATACTGCATTACAAAATGTCCCTTGCTGAAAATACACCTCCTTAATAATAATAATAATAATAATAATAATAATAATAATAATAATAATAATAATAATAGTGCAATTTTCTGGCATTGTATATTTCTGCCGCTTCTGTGACTATTCATTTGTATTTTGATTCTGTAGCCCACTTGTCGATGGATGTCCAGAATTGGCAGCATCCACATGGCCCTTTTTATCCTGGTCGATGACCAAGCCAGTATAGACTTCATTTTGGTTTGTTTCTCCATAGTGCTAATGGGTTAGGTGCTCTTAGTTCCACTCCTCAGCTGAGGCCTCTCTGGCTTGGTTGGACCTTCTGGTAGTTGCACTACCGCCAGTACAGCTCTCAGCATCCTTGGAACAGTTAATCCTTCGCCCCGCATGACAAAGTGGCACATTCAAGACTAACTTGAAGAAAAAAAACATCTTGCCAGATGAACAGAAAGGCAACAAAAGGAAAAGCAGGGGTACAAAAGACTAGTTATGCCATCTGTCAGCTGCAAAAGACCACCCTACTCGGATCTGCACACATTATTTGCTGATACATCACATAGTCCCAGACACTTGGAAAGTGTCTGACGTGTGATCGATTACAACAGCCAACATTGTGATCTTGTTTGCTGTGTACTAATCTTGTTGTGCATCAAATAATAATAATAATAATAATAAAAAAATGGATTTGTTACTCGTCTCTCCTTGTGGCTCAAGATGGGTTACAATATGGTTAAAATAAACACAACACTATTAAATATATAACTTCAGAAAGTCTTTAGCATTCTCTGCCAAAGAGTTCTGCTGCCTCACCAAATCATCAATATTTCCCCATTACACCTCCTCAAGAAATATAGGGTGCATATTCACTGTAGAATTAATGTAGTTTGGTGGAGGAGAAAAAAAAAAATCTGAGTTTCATTCTGTTACATTCCCTTTAAAAGACAATAGTTATTTGCACTCTGACTATGAAGAGATATGTGTATATTTGTGAATCCTTCAAAAATGCATTATGCTCTAATTTTCAGTTGTCATATTCTAAGTATACAGTTATTCTTGAAGAGAAGCAACAAATCATTTTAACATTTTTCTTCTTACTGTGATGATGTTTTTGAAACCTCACAGATTCCTGCACACAAAGCTGCACTTTTGTGCAGGAAACAACATTCTCTGTGTTGGAAATTATTATTATTAACTGCATTTCTATACCGCTTTTCTCACCCCTGGGAGGACTCAAAGTGGTTTACAACATAATAAATGGAAACATTCAATGCCTCACATATGTATAAAAATATATCACATATCTAAAACGTAACTGTAGATTAAACCGTTAAAACTACAAAAACATCAAACATAGGTATACACGTGAAACATGTTATTGCAGCAATCAAAATAGACCCCTTCTCTTCCCCTTCCCCATCCCCCTCCATAGATTTTCAACCATTCTTTTTATACCCTCCCTGCTCCCCCAGGGAGCAAGATGGCGGAGGCCCTCTAATATTTTGTACAGAAATATTATTTCATGTTGATAATATGCTGATTTCTATGCAGAAAATGCTGTTTTTTTGACCAAATCATGTGCAGATTTTTCACAGAACAAGTCCCAAGCTGTGAAGATTTCCATCTGGGGTTCTCAAAATGTGAGAAACATTTATTTCATTTTTCTTTTCAGAATATTTTCAAACATTCCTACCATTCCTGTTATGAGAAGATAATAGCAATAGTTGCATCAGATTAAAGTCTGGTATAGTCCAACATTCAATTGATTCAGTACTCAATCAGCTGTACTTTAGATATACATCTACAATTGTCCCACGGTATCCATGGATTCTGTATCCACAGATTCAACTATTCTTGGGTAGAAAATCTTCCAGACAAATGAAACTAAAAACCAAATTTTGACCTTAATAAATATACAAATGAATTCATCACAAATATGGTTTCATATGAAAGAGGTTCAAAGTTTTTTAAAAATGTTGTTAATAAAAACTTTGAAAATTCCCGAAAAATCCGGAGATAAATGAAACGTTCTGACATTTGGTGGGCTAATATTGGTAAATGTATTCTACCATTGTAGCAGGTTTCACCCCAATATCTTTAAAAATGATAGAGAAAGGAGCCTCTGAAATCTCCCCAAATTATAGTAATTTATGCACAAATACTAAACGAAATAGTAAAAAAAATTCATTGCTCTCATTATAGTAATGAATTCTTCACTAACTATACTTTAGAAACATTTTAGAAATGAAATGCCAGCCCCCCCCCCCCCCCCCGTTTTGTAATGACGTTTGAATCATTTTTAATGGATCACACATCCTTTGTGCCTATGGATCTGATAATAGGTTCTATGGGTGGCTATAACTGAGCATATATGTATCTATGGGTGTGCATAGGTGTCTATAGCTTTGCATATAGACTGCTTCTTATTTGATGATTGATGTCTTCAGCTTGGATGCAACACCCTTGATAGAGGTGAAAGAGGGAAATCCCTTTAGGTCTGACTCCTGAGGGCCAATCTATTTGAAAGAAATCCTTTGACTTTGGCATTTAAATACTCAAAATCCCTTTGAAAGCCTGAAAATTCACTAACAGTGCTTTCAGAATAGGTTGCTCAGACATTTTATTTTCTTGTGTGTTTGTGTTTGGTTTTTTGTATATGTCTGTTTGTGGCAGAGAGAGGAAAATCCTCTATTATTGTCAATAAAGCATTACTCATATGTACAGCAGTACATGCACACACACAAAATTGTCTCTAACTAAAGTGTTACCATTCTGCCATGTTTGCAGCCCTTATTATCCCAAACCACTCTGGACATCATGTTAATTGTGTGTTTTCTCTCAAATATACTGATTAAAATACATTTAAATACTTTCATGCTTTCTTCAAGTAATTAAACTTTTTTAAATAGCCAATCAGAGAATAAACCTCATCACACATTTCATTGACAACTTGTAAGAGAGATTCAGATTTGTTTGTTTATTGCTTTATATTAGTCAGCTGAACTCCCTGGGTGTAATAGGAAATGAACAGTTCAGCTTTATCTTGAAGCTAATGTTGAAATGGTCTAGGATTCTACTTCATGAGTACAAAACATCTGAGCAGAGTGGAAGAGGGAGGAAGATGTGGGACACTGAACCTTGTAAATAGAAAGTGACTGAAGTTTATGCTTTTTTGCATTAGAAAGATATTTTCCAAATAATTTGCTCTGTGGAAGAGCCTGCTACAAATGTTTTATATTATTTGGTTTCTCCAGCATCTTATTTTCTTTCTATATTTATTATGTAAATTGTTCCACCGGCATCCAAAAATGCAAAAGAAGAAATCTTGCTGCAAAATGAAAGTTTCTTGCTGATGAGCAAAGCAACCATTTACATTTCATTCACTGAGACATTTTGGCCTTTGCAGCATTTAGGAATGAGTTTCTTTTATTTTACAGTTCAGTGGAATGGAAAACAATTTGTCTTAAACATTACTTGGAGTCATCAGATAAAGGAAAAGGATCTACTGGTGGATGAACACTAGCAATTGAAAGTATCTGTAATGTATTTCAGGGGTAGGCACTGGCAGTAGGCATGTGGGAAACAAAAGAAAGCGTTGTAAGTCAGATCAGTTTCATATGATTCGTACTTATGATGAGATATCCGATGCACATGCACAGACTGTGCCAAAAATTAAGAAACCGGAAGTTACCTCATAATTTTTATTTTAGTTTTGTAAATCTCAGAAGGCTCCCAAAGTCAGTTCATATTCAGTGCAAGGAAGCAAAGCTCAAAAAGCAAAGCCAAAAAGGCTGCCTTAGTGCTTGCCTTGCCCTTCCTCTGAATTAATGGCCTCTCACCATTAGGAGAGGGGAACAGTACAGAACTCTGGGAAATGTAGTTTGGGGCAGGAGGAGCCCTATGCCAGAGAATTCAAAAGGCCCTGTCCTAAACTACATTTCCCAGAATGCAATGCATTGCTCATCATCAAAAAGATTTGCCTTTCTGTAGCAAACCAAAGTTCCAATAAATTATTATTTTTGTTCCTGGGTTATAAATGCGATTTCCTAATTGCGTCTATAATAAAAACATGGCAAAAGATTATTAAACTGTCTTTGAGCGATATCGTGTTATAGCACATTTTGCTATCCAGTTCACAAGTTTAACATTATCATCCACCCATTTAACAAAGTTTTTTGTGCAAAAACAAAGTTCCCAGGGTAGGACCACTACTTTCAAAGTAAAGACAATTAAATAGGAAATAATACTTTCAAATTAGGAACATATTTTCTTTATTATTAAAAAAGTTGTTTATAAAAAAATTGAAAATTCCCCAAAAGTCAGTAGATAAGTGAAACATGCTGAAATTTGGTGGACTAAGAGTGGCAAATGTCTTCTACCATTGTAGTGAGTTTCACCACAATAGCTGTAAAATGAGGGAGAAAGGAGTCCCTGAAGTTTCCCCAATTATAGTATTTATGCACAATTATTATAATGAAATAGCAACAAAATTTTGTTACTCTTGTTATAGTAACAATTTTTCACTAACTATACTTTAGAAACACTTTAGAAATGAAACACCAGCACACCCCAGTTTTGTAATGATTTTGAACCATTTTTTTATGGATCACACATCGCTAGTAGGCAGTAGGGGAAAGATATCACCTTTCAGAATGACATCCAGAGGCCTGGGCATTTGTTTCACTCAGATGATGAGGGAAAGAGTTACAGAAATATAGTCACCTCCGTCACATTTGTGGATTTAATTTTCCAGATCTGATTATGTGTGGATTTGATTACAATGTTCTCTCTAAAAAGCTGTATATCAGTGATTCCCAAAGTGGGCACTACCGCCCTCTGGTGGGCGCTGCAGTGATCCAGGGGGATGGTGATGACCACAGGTGCATTTGAATGTTTTAACTTTTTTTGTATTACCTTTCTATTCTGAGTTCAAAAAAATAGTTTCATGATTTCAAACTTCAATGTTTCTAATTTATACCTTTTTTTACTATATTTTATAAAAAAGGTAGAAACATTAATACATATATCTTTCTGTTTAATTTCTATTAAAATAAAAAAAAATAATTTCCAGGGGGCGCTGAGTAATTTTTTTCTGGAAAGGGGGCGGCAGGCCAAATAAGTTTGGGAACCACTGCTCTATATTTTCCAGTACTATGGTCAACTTCCTTCAGTTATGCCGGGGACCTAAAGATTCCTAGGAAAAGCCTTTTCTAGGTATCTTTAGATTATTCAATAAAACGTCATGGTATGATTACAGTGGAAGCTGTCCAGAGAGTCAAGCTTGAACACTTTTTTAGAGTTAATCTCTCAAATAAAAAATAGCAATTTGTTTATGTGTGGTTTTTCACTTTCCCTAACTCCAGTGAATGTAGAAGGCTGACAGTTTATCTAGATAAATCCATCCTACTTTTAGTTCTCACCAGGACTAGCTGGGGCTAAGAGAGGGAGAGAGAGGGAGAGAGACCTTTACTCAAATGTAGAAGGTTGCTGCTATTCAGAATGAGGGATGGTCAATTCATTTCAGTTTTTCTACCATTAGAATCACTTAAAGCTCCTTATCCTTACATATTGTAGATTCTGGCAAATTCTTCAAAAACAAATGGTAATGAAAGGATGTTTTGTTAGATAAATTCAAGAGGTATAGTTATTTCCATCATGAAATGGACTTCCATCCAATGTGGGCCTTTTGATGGCACCTGTCCCATCCTAACTTCTGTCCCACCAGACCATATAACAAAAATAGTCCCTTAAAGATAGTCATTGCCATCTTGTCTATTAGGACAAGAACTGAGGTAGGGCATTACTTCTACATTGTAGATGCACCCTTAATATCTGGCTTCTGATTGTCAGGCAAAACTCTTTTAGGAATGGATTCAGAATATAGTGCATTACTTATGGAGTCCTGCTGGACTCAAAAGTCATAATATATACTTTATGAAAAAACCCCCACATATAAATAAGTGTGGAACCATCTAAAATTGTAAGAAATCTTGTGTCAGTACTGCTCTGCTTCAAGCAGTTCTCTCCACCTGATACCTAGGAGCACCTTCCTTTCATTGCATGTTCACTTGAAATAGCTCATGGAGTTTCAGAAGGTCCCTGGCCTTTGGACCTGTTGACAAAACAGTTACCTTCATCTCCTTACTACCATTGTGATTCCTGAAGGCTTGGTATCATTTCATTCCTTCTTTACTATTTGTTAAAGTCCAAATGAGGTATTGCATGTGCCTGAAGCCATCTAGATTCACCCGTGATGACATATCAGCTGCTGTGCATTTTTGGCCTAGAGCTCAAGAACAGAGAGATAAATCTTCGTAAATCTTACTCTTACCAGCCCCTTTTCTCCTCACTGTGAGAGAAAAACCGCATTTTTTCAAAGACTATTCACTGTTAGTAAAATGCAGTGTTCCCTTCAAAAATATGTTTCCTGTGTAAAAATGTCCTTGGGGAAAGTGTTCCAGCACACTTGCTTGAATTCGACACCATATGCTAATTTAGTTAAAATGTTGTACTCTCTTCCTTGTAGTACTGAAAACCAGTTTTGGAGAATCATTCAGAGCAACTTTTGAAGCTATTTAAGTGAAAGGTGGAAAGGAAAAAATAACTTTTTATTCTATCAACAGTAGTATTTGCATTAGTAGAACCACTCTATCGATTACTGGCCATAGAAAATAACTGTTTCTGATGTTATGACTATTAAATAGGCCACATGTAAAGTTTGATGTTGCTGACACATCATTATTAACTGAGCAGGGCAAGCAAGTTGATTTTTTCATATCATGAAGAGGGTGCAGTTATATACAATTGTACTTTGATTAGTAGTGGTCATTTATACAGCCTTTTAAAATGCCAATTTTTAAGATCCACTGTTTTGCTAATCGTGAAACAGCAACCCTGGACTAGTTCTCTAAAATAGAACTAAGACAGGGGTCTTACTTTCATTTAGGAGGATCAAATTGTATCTTTATTGGCTCTTGCTAAACTCATTGTTGCATAATACAGGAAGTCATCCAATGTGTCTTCATTAACACACTGGAATGACTACATAAATTACAGGGCATTGCCATTATGAGTAAACCACCAGATCAAATGTTGGTGGTTAATATTTTGTTAGAGCAAGACTAATTTATTTAATATTATTATCTCATGTAAAATGCCAACAAACAGCATCCCAACCAGAAGCATGTAAAGACATTTGCATGCTGATTGTTAAGCCTAAGCACATGCAGCAAAAGCAATCGTGTCCAGTTTTGCTCTTTACCATGGCTTTCGTTTTCTTCATTTCCTTATTATTTTCTCTGTTCAGATTGCAAATTCTGCAGAGCAAAAAGTTGAGGTTAAGGAGATCGGTATTCCATGTCCGCACAAAGCCATCCCTTCCCCTTGAAGAATGGGCTGCCATTGTGAAGAAAACCTGAAGAAGAGCAAAAACTATGAACACTGCCTTGAAACCACCAATAGTGGAATAGTGGAATAGTGGAATACTAGTGTAACTAATGAAATGGACAAATGAAGTGCTCTGTAAAGCACTATGTACACTGACCACACTATTTTATCCTGTGATTAGACCTCCACATTTGTGGGTTTAACTTTTGTGGGTTTGAATATCTGCGAATTTGATTAACATCTTATCTCTAGGAAATACGTCGCACCTCAGGTTAGCTTCACTTCGCTAAATACACCAGGCTGTACACAGATTGAAGTTGTTTGTAGTTTATTAGGAAATGGGAAATAAATAGTTCTTAAAAGCAAAAGTAAAGTTTCAAAAGATTGTTGTAAAACCAAGGCTATAAAGAATAATCCAAGAAAACATTAGGCATATAACAAGATTCCATAAATGAATGACAAAGTCCCATGAACTTGAATACACAAAGTTGCAAAATAATCCGGGAAAGCAAGAGCTTGATTATTAACTCCCAAACAAGATGTTGCTTTTGACAAAGGTTTTTCTCTCACCATATATAGCTTCTCCCCAGTTTCACAGGGGTTCTACATCACTAGCCTTAGCAAATGTGGACAGCCCACTGTACTGCTAACATTAACGCCATCCTACTTCTGAATACTTGTATGCAGATTTTTGCTTGAAGTCCATTAACCATTTGCAACAGTATAATTTTAATATGATAACCGGGGCTAATATTCTGCATCAGCTACTTTGTTAAGTGTACTGAACTAAGTAATTTATTCCGTGGAAGTTATAATTTTGCCAGTAGATGTAGTCAAACATAAGTGATCTGCATTCACAGAATTACTACAATTGTAACACTATGATCACAATTGATTAATAAGATTTCCACCAGGTTTCTCGGAGCTCAGGTCAGGAGAGATGCAAATGCTGATCATGATGCTTTTTTAAAAAATAAATACATACCTAGACTAACCCTTTCATACCTTGCAAATAATTATTAGCAACAATTATTCAGACATGATTTTATTTTGAATGAAATGATAGTACTGTACGTACTTCCATGTAGTCATTCAATGATACCATATCCAAATCTACCAACTTGGTAAAGCCTAAAATGTATAACCACTGAAAATATATACCATTTTGTTTCCATTTAGATATTTTTCTGCAAACATGCTGGGAATGGGACTGGATTCTCCTTGGAGGTTTTTTTTTTAAAAGAAGTATTTTTTAAAATGTACCTTTTAAATCATTAGAAGTCACAGCTTTTTATGGAGTGGAAAGTAAAGCTGAATGGTACTGCAAATTCAATTTCGAGTAAAATCATTATCAAAGCCATCATTTTTAGGAGGCAGCTAAGAGCTGTACTACATTGCTTCAGTTTTTGTATTAATAACACATCTTGCCCCTATTACCTCTTTTCCTCTTTTGCCCAGGAGGGGTTTATGAATAGGGCGGGGTGTGTGTGTGTGTGCTATAATCTAGCTCTGTGAATTGGTTCAATCAAGTACCTCCAAGGTCATATCCTGTGAGCTTTAAATGGATATATATATATATATATATATATATATATATATATATATATATCTCATTAAGTACTCTGGAGATATATATATATATATATATATATATATATATATATATATATATATATATATATATGATGGGATGCATAACATGAAAAGCTTACATGGTTCAAAAATGGGTTTAACAAATGATCTTAATTTTTTATTTAAAATGTTATTTCAAGAGATGAAATAGTGCTAAGAAACTACAGCTGGTATCCTGCAGTCTATTTGGGGGGAAAATCAGCTGGAGAAAATGTAAGTGATAGCTCTGTCATCTCAGTTCTTTAATCAGACAAAAGGGCTTAAGCCAATTCTAGTACATTTTGCTGGGTGAACGAATGAAAGAGAATCCACACTGGAGTTGTCCTACGGCATTTTATGTATATGTGTTACTCCTCAATTGATGCAGTCTTTGTTCGATAAGCAATTTTAATAAACTATACTGTACATAGATTTCAGTACTAGTATTGCCATGGCATTTTGGTGCTGGAAGTGATTGTCTTGGGGTGTGGGTCCCAGAAACTGTCTGTTTAGCGAATGGGTAGATGGGTTCTCAGAGCTGCATCGCTCAGCCACATTAAACATGAACTTGGGAGAAAACTGAATCTTCTGCCACTTGTTTCACTACCCTTATCTTTCAGTCTACACCATGCATCTTGAATAGGAATGGGAAAAATATTAAAACATGTAAAATGATTTTTTAAAAAAAAGTTGGAAGTAATCCTGACAAGGAGGAAATCAGATTATGTGATTAAACTCTTTACATGTGGGGACTTCTGAGCAAATGAATACTTTTTTGGGGAAGCAAACAGCATTTTCTATGTCTTTGGTTAAAAACTATCATATGTAAATTTTACCTGGAACAATTCTTCAACTGTGCGTTCTACATCATTTTCAAAGACATTCTTACAGTGGGAAGAAATTGCTAAATTTACTCATTCCATCCATTGAGAACTTAATTAATTTCCTTCTCTTGACTGAAGGCTGTTGTGACTTGGAGCCAGTGCGGTGGGATGGTATGAATGTTGGATTATGACTCTGGAGACCCGTAATTGAATTCATGCCCAGCGATGCAAATTCCTTGGGCAAGTCACACTCTTTCAGGAAAGTAAATTGTCTTTAAAAAATTCTTACCAGTGAAATGCCATGATAGGTTCATCTTAGGGTTGCCATAAGTCAGAAACAAATTGGAGGCAAATGACAACATCAACAACTTAAACTCAGGCGGCATGATGTCCTGGCTATTTTGCAGATGAAGGGTCAGAGAGAGCTTTTGGTTGTCACAAGAGAAGAAACTAGGGACCTCATCAGATGGAGTCCAGAAGCCTGGGAACAGCAGGGAAACCATGAGGCAGCATCCAGCTTGGTCGCCTTGCCATGGTTGGTTGTGGGATACCATCCATCCCATGATGTTTCTCGGCTGTCCCTGATTTCCTCGTGTCCTGTCCCTGGCTTCTTCAATGAAGATATGATTAGTTATCCATATCCTCCTTTCTTGCTTTCAACTGTATGATCTTGATGTGTGATCTTTTGTGTTTGGTTCTAGGATTCTCCTGTGGATATCCAAATCCATGGATGCTCAAGTCCCACTATATACAATAATGTGGTAAAATGGTGTCCCTTCTATAAAACAGCAAAAGTAAGGTTTACTTTTGAGGAGGAGGTATTTTTAAGCTGTTGATCAATTACTCTTTGGATGTGGAATTTATGGATATGCAGGACTGTATTGTGTACTGCAAGGTCCTCTCCCTCCCTCTCTCCCTCTCTCATTCAGTGAAAAGCAAAACTACTGTTCCTGGAATCCCTCCTCCTGAAATGGAAGTGAAGTGTTTGTGTACAATAACGTGGACACAATCTGAATTGGGTCTTTATTTCAAGTGATTCGATGTTACTGTCTTCTGTTTTGTGCATTCCAGGTAGTAATGTTACTAATAATGTGTTACCTTACTTTAAGAATAGGCTGAAAAACTCTTCTCTCTGTGTGTGTGTTTACAAGTTTTTTATTTCATTTTCACAGTTTTATGGGGAAAAAACCATTTAACCATAATTTCTGGGTTCTGTGGTTAGTTACCCTACTGGTAGTTGCAGCCTTCAGTGAATTTTAGATTGAGCCCTGAATGCCTCTCTGTTAAAATTCTTTTGCTCTCTGTTGCCAGGTTGCAGTCAACCAGCCTCTGCTCTTTGACAATAGAATATCATTTGCTTGGGATGTCTTAGGTGCACGTACTGCCTGGGGCATTACTTTATGATTTCTCTTTTGATGTGCCATTTTGTTGTACATCTCATAAAAATCAAACAAACAAACGTGTCTGGAATAGGTGTTACTCTGGGTCATGCTTGGAAAATCAGAAGGGCAGGAACAGTCACTTTCTTAGAACTCCACTTGTGGCACCATCTAATCAGAGCACATTCTCAGAGGGCCTCCGTCATTTCTTCTCTTCTGATTTCTTAAAGTTCAGAAGGGGATAAAATGTTCACCTGCTGCTTAAGCTCATCAGTACCTTCCTGCATGACAGCAGGGGGCAAAGAGGAAGCAAAGGGGAGGTGCGGGAGAGAGAGACAGAATGTCAAAGTTCCTTTTTTTTAGATAAAGCATAATCAAAAGCAAGAGGCAGGTAGGGGTTTTGATAAGGTGTGATTAAATCAGAATATGTATATTTATTAATATTCATCAGCAGCAAATGGTTGTTGCACTCCAAAAACTGAACACTGCCTGGAGAAAAGTCTCTTAGGTGTTGAATTTCTGTGCAACAAAAGCTGTATCATACCAGCATGTGTTTTTGTTGTTATATAAGCCTATGCTAAAGGGAGTAATTAATCTTAGATCAAGTCCCCAAATTGTTATTGTTTTTGTAATTTTTTTTAAATTTACACATCTTTTTGCTCTGCATTACAATCACTGAAATCCACAAAAAACACAATATCTTTATTGGCCTATCAAAATGCAGAAAATACATCATGCCAACTTTCAAACTTTGGCTGGCTTTTTCATCAGGCAAAGACATTAAAAATCTCACAGAAGAATAAAAGCGTATTTCTTCTGAGTCCCCTTTGGAATGAGAAGGGCAGGATATAAATATGGCATTGGCAAATAAATAGATAAATAAATAAGCCTACATTTTGTTTCAGGTGTTAGTTCTGCTGTTGGTAAAGATGACCTAGTGGGATATCAAAGAGGAAGAGGCTACTTTTCTTTTTGGCCATATGTAGGCTGAGAACAAAGGACAAAAAAGATGGGAATAATATTTCAATGTCATTAGAACAGAAATATAAGTAACTTCTTTTAAGATTCAGGGGTAGCTTTTTTTTTTTTTAGAAAAGTCATTTCTAGGGTCTAAATTAAACCAAAATATCTGCTATGCTGATGATTTTGAAACATCAGGGAAAGGAAATAATTTGAGTGGAATGCAAAATTATTATTATCATATTATTATTACCATTATCATTATTATTTTATTATTATTTAACATATATATTTTAAATGTATATATATTTTGAGGGGCCCTCAAAATAGGGTGGCAATGCACCCCATGTTTCCTAGAGTGCATTTGGTGGGCTTCTGGAGCAAAATATTTTTTTAAATATTTTTTTAAATTCAAACATACCAACAAAGAAAAAAAAATTCAAAATACAACACAAAATGAAATTATAATCACTACATTTTTTTCATTATATACAAAAGTAGTTAACATGTCTTTAATTACAACACACAACTGATACACATTCTGAACAAACACCTACTAAATTAATATATAAGCCTCCCATCCATTGCCTGTTGATTTTAACTTTAACTTATTATTTGTTCTTATTTGGAACAAAATTCATTTTTTTTGCAAAACCTTTTCTTGAGCCCTAAGGGACCGTGGGTCCATGGAAACAACTTTAGTAGACCATATGCAGCCTATGGGCTGTATCCTGATTGTTCTGGAATAAAGGCATTTGATGTCGTAGGTCATTTCTATTTTTATGTATTTTTTCTCTTTCAATTGATGGTCTTCTATACAACATACCCAGTAACCCATGTATCATTGATACTCTTTCCCCAAGTACTGCATGTTGCTGTTGTTATCCACCTGGCAAATATGGTATTTCCAACAATTGTTGGTTTCATCAGTTGCCATAACTTCTTCTTCATGGAAGCATAAATCATAGGTCCATGATTTATCTTAGTCAAGAGATCCTTAGTGTCATGACCCAAGATTTAGACTTTGATGCTGAAGATGATTCTCCAGCTCAACCTGTGGAATGGCAACCTGAAGACCCATTGAGATAAAACTCATCTGAGATTGATCAAATACATGCACCTCAAGAACAACTGGAACAATCAGATAAGGATGCATGCCTCCCATGGGCAGAGAAGAGAGCAAAATGAAGACATTCAACAAAGTTTCTGGCCAAACAAATGGAGAAGCACTCTTAATCAAGGAAAACCTGCTGCAGTCAGTTGAATAGATATCTGTGATCCATACTCTCTATTGGAAATAACTATCTAATCTCTGGCTCTAGCATGCTGTCATTGCAGTTCTGCTTCAGTCTGACGTTTGGACTGGCTGACAACCTTGTTTGGTTCTAGGAATTTTAGATTGACTTTTATTTATTTATTTATTTATTACATGCATTTACCCCGCCCTTCTCCCCGAGGGGACTCAGAGCAGCTTACATTCTGCCACGAGGGACTTTTGACTTCTCATTCTTTGCAAGAGTACTCTTCCAGGCAAGATTGCTTTCCAGAGACTTTGTTTGATTTACTGGCTCTATCTTATGTATCATTACATCTTCAAAAGCTTGAAATAAATTGCTTCTTCTCTGGTAACTGCCTTGGTGTGTGCCAATAAATGAAGCAAGATACTTACTATGGTGTACAGTTACATTGCTCTTTGGTGATTTTTGTCATTTTTAAAAAAAAGAAAAGACACAACAGGGCTTCCTGTGCAGCAACAATAGCTTCTAGATCTCTTGCCTACCACACTACAGAATTATAGCATCCAGGCATCATTTTGGCTGATATAGTTCTCATGGAATCCTGGTCATTTATTGTGGCACCAAAAATCTCCTGCAGAGGAGGATCATACAAAATTCAGTGAGCAAAGGCACTGGTATCAAACTGCTATAATTCTACTGTGTGGCTGCAACTGTGGTTGTTGAAAGACTTGTCTACACAAACAAGCAAACTAAATGACTTGTTTCAAATTTAACATTGGCTGCTTACATAATGTATGGGGACTTCTGGTGAGTATCCTAGTTTTTCTGTCCTTCAGGCAAAGTCAGGGAAAACTGTGGAGTTTACAGGAAACTCTGGAATATCCTGGGGCATTTCAACCATCTGGACAGATGGATCAAGTATGTTACAGCCCTCTGGACATGATCACCACCATCCTTTCCTGTGCTGTTCAGAGAAGGGGATGGTTCATCCATGTGTCACCATTGTTGCTCCATATTGCCCATAGAGCTCTCTGTGAATGCCTGATCATTGCCACCATCTTTGTTGATGTCAGAGTTGTCTGTCTGCATGAGCAACAAGAAGGAAGGGGTCACTTCATCTGGAGGCAATGCCCAGGTCACAACATGATGACAAGGAGGTAGATCAACATGGGAAAAGGCTGGACCATCTGGACACTGGCCCCAGATTCAGCAGAAATACCCTGGAGTAATTTGTCCCATATAGACGCAGCCTAAGAAGTCAAATTTTTCCAATTAAGTATGTGCAGCAGTATTGTATCTATTCTCGCCCATTCCCTCAGCAGGAATGACAAATGAAATAACCTTGCCTTCCTAACATTTTGTTGACTTATCATTATTCCTGGTGAACTGAAGTATGGATAAGGAGAAGTCAAGCTGTTATACTGTCATTTCCAGCAGAACACCTGTTTTTCCCCAGGTATAGTTTCCAACAGGGCTGTAGCCAAGGGGGGGGGGGTAAGGATTCAACTCCCCCAATTTTTTCAGGTTTTTTTTTAAATTAACCAAAATCCCCATGAGTGTCCATTGAAGTTTATCTGTCTTGAGTAGCCACTGAAGTTTATCAGTGGAGCATGATTTCTAAATTATTTTGCGTTATGGAACTATTCTTCATGATTCACTAAAAAAAAATTCACCTCCCCCCCCCCCCCAATTTTTTATTCTGGCTATGGCCCTGGTTTCCAATATCCCGAGGTGGGCTAATCAACAGAGCATAAAAATAGCATAACTGAACCTTCCTCCACCAACCATGTTTCTTCCTTCTATGTGGCTATTTCATTAAGTCAAAATCAAATAAATACTATTCTAAAACATTTTCTTTTCTTTTTCTTTTTCTTTTAAAAACAAACAAACAACAAAGTGGTTTGCTATCACTGCATGTATTCGCACTTCGTACTATAATTACTCAGAAGGATGAGGTATCTTTTGTGCTTGTTTTTCTTCTGAACCTACCACCAATCTATTTTATTGAATTACCATCAATTTATTTAATAATCCTCAGTGTTAGTATTGCATCCATGGGGGAAAACTCTTTTCATTCTATGCCATGCATGTACATTATCATAATCATTCTTATTCCTTTTTTTTCTAATCAAAAATGATGCCTTTATCATGTATTAGTAGGGAAGCTGCACAAGCATCCTTTTTTCATCCCCTTGTTTACATTAATTATTTGCAATGAATTTTATTATTTATTTATTTACAGCATTTATATTCCACCCTTCTCACCCAGAAGAGGACTCAGGGCGGATCACATTACACATATAGGCAAACATTCAATGCCTTTTAACATAGAACAAAGACAAGACGAACATAGGCTCCGAGCGGGCCTCGAACTCATGACCTCCTGGTCAGAGTGATTCATTGCAGCTGGTTACAGCTGGCTTGCTCTCCAGCCTGCGCCACAGCCCGAGAATTTTATACTGATTCTATCGCCAACCCTACACCAACATACTTGGGGTAAGTCCCACTGAACTTAATGCTACTTACTCAGAAGTAAGTACTGTAGGCATGCACAAAATCATATTTCCCTTTTTCCTCTCTAGTGTACAGTCAATTCAACATCATTGTCTGCAGTACATCCAAATGCAACTTATCCTCACTGCAGAAGCAAAATAGCCAGTGAGCAATTGTTGCCCTCTCTGCCTCTTGTTACAACTTTATCTCTCCCTCCCTGCATCTTTTTGTAATTTTATCTTCCCCAGTTTAGGCAGACCGTGAGAGCTATAATATTTCTTTTTACTGCACACTTTGTTGTTTCTGTTTCCTCCCTCCAACTTGCTTAAACTCTCTTTTATGTTTTTAGTGGCGTATCTTTCTTTTGATTTTCTTTATGTATCCTATGTAATATTCAACTTGTTCAAAAGATCTTTAGTATGATATATAGTCACATTGCTCTCTTGGGATTATTGCTATTTTTTAAAAAAAGAAAGCACTTTCCTGTGTTACTAGAATAGGTTCTGTTAAAAATAGTCAATTGTCTTGGGCTGCTTATCTATTTGTCCCACCCGAATTTCACCCTCACTTATGCCAGTAATATTTTTCTTCTAATATATATCAGACTACAAGACCAATTAAACTTCTGTTTTTCTGCATAATTCAGTTTGCATTGACATAGAATTATAGAATTGAAAGAGAACACCAGGGCCATCTTGTGCAACCCTTTACCATGCAGGAATACACAATCAAACCACTTCCAAAGATGGCCATCCAGTCTCCATTTAAAAATCTTCAGATAAGGAGACCACTAAACTCCAAGACAATATATTGCTCTGTCTAATGGCCCTTACTATCAGAAAGTTTTTCCTAATGTTGAAATGGAATCTTTTTTCTGCAATTTGAATCCATTATTCCTGATCTTAGTAAAAACAAGCTTGCTCCTTCCTCAATATGATATCCTTTCAAATATTTAAACATGGCTATCATATTCCTCAACCTTCTCTCCTCCAAGCTAAACATACTCCGCTACCTAAGTCACTCCTCACAGAGCTTGGCTTCCAGACCTTTTACCAATTGATCAATGTCCTCTGGACCCATTCTAGCTTGTCAATATCCTTCTTGAATTGTGATTTCCAGAGCTGGACACAGTATTCCAGATGATGTCTAACAAAAGCAGAATAGAGTGGTATTATTGCTTTCTCAATTCAGACAAGATACTCCTATTGATGCAACTCAGGACTTCATCACATTAGTAAAATTACCTGTCCTACAAAACTTTGCCGATGCAGCCAGCACAGAGTCTGCCAGATCCCATTAATGACATACAGCTACTTCCGGTGGGGCTCTATACTAACTCTATTGGCGAAGTGTTCTATGGAGAGGAATTATGAACATGGGAGACTACCCATGTTCAGATTAGAAATCATGGGGACAGCACAGGAGCACACTGGAAAGGTATACTCTCTGGCATGTGATGGGCAAGCAGGTGATGTGGGCGATGCAAGACACTGGATGATGAATTTGCCCCGCTGCCCCACAATTTCCCCCTGCTGTCCCATGCATCAGTGTGCTCCTATGTAATGAAGTCCCTAGAATCACATTGGCTTTTTTTTAGCTGCAGCATCACATATTCTTCTTGGGTATTTTTCAGTGACCAGAGTTTTGGTCTTATGTCATGGTAACTCAGTTCAAAAACCTTCCATTTTTGTTTCAAAATCATCAATTCTTATCAAGATCTTTATAGTGAATGTGAATATTGCATATGTATCTGCTTCAGTCTTATGCATAAGCAGGATAAATCCCACATAGATCTCAGGCATACACAGCATGGGAAGCTATATTAGAGAATATAAGGTGGTGATGTAAAGAATACATGTATATTTGATAGATATCAATGAAAAATATATATTGATACATTATGCCACAGTGCTGGAAAAATAGAAAACCATGTAAGATTTTTCACATTCAGGGCTTTTTCAGTAAAGAAATGTTTGCAAACCCATAATTTTGTACCAACCCCCCTTTTTCCCTAAAGAGAATTGGCCAAGATACTGCAGTACACCTCTGTAATACAAATCTACACTATTTTTTGCCAAATGCCAATGCTGCACCAGTTATTACATATTTTCTAATATGTTTGACTATGTAATTAGGAAAGTGCAATTTTAACGAACTCAGAAAATTGAATGGTACATAAGGCACTGATAAATGGTTGCACATCATCCACAAATGTGAAATTGCATTTGCCACAGTTACACTTGCAAAACTTGGCTTATGAAACCATGAATATATATCCATTATGCAACAGTCCAAATTACAACTACATACATAAGAATATTTATACATTAACTAATTTTTATGACAACATGAGGATTCCAGCCATCTGTGAAAGGACACTATTCTTATTGTCCACAATAATGTCCTTGACAAGATGTTTTAAAATATGTAAAACTTTCCATAATCTAACCCTATGGGGATAAAAGTTTTGAAATTCTTTATGTCAAAATGAAATCAGCAGGGATTTACACTTATTCTAGTATACAGCTATAGTTTCATATTTTTCAAAAAGATATGGAAATGGGAGAGTAGGGAGGGTGTTTCCATTGAGCTATGAACAATGCCTGCTCATGAATCATTCATAATTGTTCAATTTTCCAAAAATAAATACAGGCAACAAAGATCAGGTTTAGTGGAATGAACTGCGCAACATGGCAACGACAAAAAATGCAACCCGTAGAAAACATCTGGAGGTAGAATTTCCATTCCAGCTTACATCTAAGACTCCATGTTTGTATATGGAAATCTGTCTTGTAATAAAATCAGTGATTTAAATCTGAACTATTGACAGGAATGGGTCTTATTTGTCGCATGTAGTGTGTTATTCATGAGACTGGGGTTCAGAAGATTTTAGCATAGCTGTTTCCCAATGGAGCTTATTAGACACTGTGTTAAGAGACTGTAATGTAGCATCCTCGAGAAAAGCTAAGCAACGAGGTTAGCGAAAACCCAGTCTGACATCCCACAGTACCTGCTCAATCTACCATTTGCTCAAGCAGCTAACTACCTTGAGAGCAAAGACATGAAAATAATAACTTTCACCCTCTCCCCTTAGACTTGAATCTTTAGAATTTGCTCTTTACAAGCAGAGCTGTTGTCCTGGTAGCCAATGAATATTACATGTAGGGAATTGCTGCACACAAGTGTCTAAGAACTTTAATAGTACAAAATTGTGTATCTGGTTGGTTTAAGTTACACTCGGTTCTTTAAGAGCACGTCCATTATATTTTTTTCCTCCAGTAATAATATCCGTGAAGAGACTACATATCAGAAGACTGAATGGGCTTTGTTTAGATACATTCTGAAGAGAATTCACAGCAGAATCAGAGGAAAGAGTAGGTGAATTCTGGTACACTTTCTAAATAATATCTTTGTTCCTCTAAATATTGCCGGAGTTGTCAGGTCTCAAAATAACCAGTTTACAGATCAGTTTCTTACAGTTCACTCCTTTTCCCCACATGAAAGTTTTATTACATTAAATTGTTATTGTAACTTCATGAGAAGTTTTTTTTAAAAAAAACTCGTTAAGTTTCAGAAACTGAAAAGCAAATAATTACTTTTTAAAATGACAACTTCAATAGGAAATACAGTAGAGTCTCACTTATCCAACACTCGCTTATCCAATGTTCTGGATTATCCAACACATTTTTGTAGTCAATGTTTTCAATACATCATGATATTCGTAAGTACAGTAATTACTACACAGTATTACTGCGTATTGAACTACTTTTTCTGTCAAATTTGTTGGTAAACATAATGTTTGGGTGCTTAATTTGTAAAATCATAACTTATTTTGATGTTTAATAGGCTTTTTCTTAATCTCTCCTTATTATCCAACATATTTGCTTATCCAACATTCTGCCGGCCCGTTTATGTTGGATAAGTGAGACTTTACTGTACATATTTTTGACCAGCCAAATGGTAAGTTAACTCCTTTTTTTAAAAGTAACTTGCAAATGATAGTGTGTGATATATCCTAGTATATTCACATTCCTTCCTGTTTCAGGATTGAGGCCCTTCTACTCTGCCATATAAAATCTAGATTATCTGCTTTGAACTGGATTATATGGCAGTATAGACTCATATAATCCAGTTCAAAGCGCATAGTGGATTATCTGTAAAGTAGCAAAAGTCAAGAGCTTAGACAGTCCCAGGAGAACTTAGAAGAAGCACTGGTTCCCTCTATTATCTCCACTGTAGCATAGTTTCTAATGTTTTTGAATGCCTGGGTGGAAAATGGTTGTTTGAGATGGCAACCGCCCCCCCCCCACCCCCCGAGGAGATTTTGCCACTTTCTCCTCTTTACAGAATGACGTTCAACTTATCCATAGGTTGAATCAAAATGTATAATGTTGGCCCCCAAACTTACTCTCGATTTATAGATTAGGTCAATTTATGCATGAGTATGTATGATATTTATTTCACTACGTATGTATCACAAACGATGTTCTCAGAGTATATCTGCATGTTTGAGAGTAGTATGGGAGCCAGAAGGTTTCTATTTTTCTGTAGGAACATACATGTTTCTGCAGAAAAATGGTTGAACACATACTTGCTCATCCCTCAAGACTCTGACATCAAGAAATGCCCATGTTGAAGGGAAGGCTGTGCTGCTTATAAGATGAGATTTCTGGAGGTAACATCAGGATTTGTAGCTACAGAAATGTAGCTAATGTTAATATATATGTCTCCAGATGCAGAATTTAATCCATTTGTGTGCTTCATGGGAGCTGAGATCCAATAAAATCTGGAGGAACAGTTGACCATCTTGATGTAAACAATGCTCTCATAACCCTTTAATCTGCAAAGGCACATTGACCATTTGTACCTAGGACTTCCAGCTATGGCTCATCAAAAGTCTCACCTTCCTCTTGTTCTTTTCCCCCTCTTAAAGAAAATCAGCAAGCAATGTCATGGGATGACATTTGAACATAAAAACATTTCTGACTGATGTTAGTGTAAATGTTTAGAAAAACAGCTCTGGTTTCTACTTTTCAGCTTTGAATCCAGTTCTCTTCTTTTTGATAAAGAAATTCTAAGTCAATGCGTTTGAAGAAGTTATAGGGGGGAAAGCAAACCAAACCAAAAACAAACATGCTCACTGCCTGTTCCCTGTTAAGGACTGTCACTCATCTGTCAGAGAACAAAGCTACATATAGTTTCCTTATGAAGTCAGTACTAATGGAGGTGAAGAGGTTAGCAGAGGGTGGCAATGTCTTGTCTTTTTCCCTCTTATGGAAACACAGCATATGGCTCATTTTGAATTCCTTAGCCTAGATAAAGAGAACAAGGCAGACAATGTCAAAATGCATAGATTCTTAGCAGCCCAGTTAACAATGTTGGATCCCTTAATTAATTCTTTTCTTACCATGATGAAAAGTGAAAGTGCTTACTGTTAAAAGTTAATGAACTTCTCATTGGTCATGACAGTTCTTCTCCCTCCTCCCACTCATCCCAATTTCAACTGCTGTTCTCTTCTGTTCTGAAAGAGGGCAGGAACATGCTGAGACTTTTGCACCATAAACTAGATTATCTTGTTTGGGTTCCCTACAGTATTGCAGGAAAATGGAACAGTTTGAAACATGTACCAAGATACAAACACTGGCATATTTATTTGAGGTACTGTAGTTTAAGCTCAACAGAGCAGATATTGAGAAAATCAACTTGAAATTTGCCTGGAAATTTCTTCCCAAAAATGTTTAATGGCCATTCTTCTTCTTGACCCCTAGTCAAAATATAAAGGCACATATCACCTATTTGCTAAGATGCTAAGGGGTCATTAGAATCATAGACTCATGGAGTTGGAAGAGACCACAAGGGCCATCTAGTCAAAGCCCTGCCATGCAGGAAAAGCACATTCGAAGTACCCCTCTACTTAAAAGTTTCCAAAGAAGTAGCCTCCACCACACTCCGCGGCAGAGAGTTTCACTGTTGAACAGCTCTTCTTCATGTTCATGTGGAATCTCTTTTCCTGTAATTTAAAGCCATTGCTCTGAGTCCTAGTCTCCAGGGCAGCAGAAAGCAAGCCTGCTTCCTCTTCCTTATGACACCATTTTAAATATTTAAACATAGCGATCATGTCTCCTCTCAATCTTCTTTTTGGCAGAATAAATATATCCAGCTCTTCAAGATTCTTCTCATAGGGCATAGTCTACAGACCTTTGATCATTTTAATTACTCTCCTCTAGAAGCATTCCAGCTTTTCAATCTCTCTCTTAAACTGTGGTGCCCAGAATTGGACACAGTGTTATTCCAGGTGAGGTCTGACCAAAGCAGAATAGATGGGCACCATTACTTTCCTAGATCGAGACACTGTGGCATTTGTCCATGAAAATGCTTATTAACAAAGAGAAACACTTAAAAATACAATTCGTCTCCAACTAGAATACACATTTTTAAATCTTGACATGAGCTCAAAATCTTAACAGCCCCTGAATTGGCCTGAGACAGTGTTGACTTGGGGTGTGATTCATATCTTACTGTCAGTATTCACCTATAATTGCAAAGTAGAAGCAATCCATTTATGTTCCTAATTTTTTTAAACTGGAGAAACTCTTCTTCTGAAAGTTAATTAGTCAAAAAGAGGTCATTTAAAAAAACATATTTCTGATTGTTCTTCCCTTAACAACTGGCTGATTAAATAATTGTCTAATTACTCGTTTTGATCTTGTTCTTCCCATCCTTATATGCTTTGTTTCCTTAGCAGTATCTTTGGCACATGGTTTGGTTTTGTATGACTGGTTAATACAATCTATTTTACTCTTCTGATATAGTCAAGCACTCAAATCCATGCAAAAATAAAAAAGATTTATCCCTTGTATAAAAAAAATGTAAATTTGCCATAGCAGACCTTAAACTCATCCTAGAAGAGACAACATCACACAGTATTCTGTTCTTAATTATGACACACATACTTGTATGACATTTTGTACATATATAATGTTGTTTCACACTCATTGTCTGACAACCGTTTGTTCACTTCTCCAGTTCCTTGAGTTGTTATGCTCCCTATTTTTCCCCTTTCTGGTTCAGAGAGAGAAATAAAACACAGAGAGATGTCCAGTTGAGGGAATCTGCAGCCAGATTTGCAGAAAGATAGTCAGATAATGCTCTTTAACTTTTTGTCACAAGTAGCAGTGAACTGATCACACTGACCAGGAGATTCATTACTTACTCCTTTACTTGTTTTCTGCCATACCCCACTAATCCTCATGTCATTAAAAGGTATGTTCTTGTTTTGGCTGCCTTGTTCATACAGGAGCTGAAATCAGATTAAGCTACAGATGAACTTGACAGGTAGTGCTGAAAGAATATAAAGAAGCCAAAAGGAATAAATTACTTTGCAGAAGAAGTCAGTGTTGATAAATCCAGACAAATTCTATTTTAAGACATAGGTTAATTTAAGAGGCAGTGTGGATGAATAAGAGAGAGTGTGAAAGAGAGATGGTGTAAACCTTAGGTCTGGTTTACTTAGTTTCATGCTGCAGCTGCCACCTACATTTTAGCAAAACAAAAAGATCTGGCTTTTGAAAACTGGTTGTACCAATTTTCTTCTCTGAGACTAATCAATATTTGATTTAATTTAACTGGGACTCATTTGGAGTTAATATCCCCTCTCTCTTGTCTCTTCTTAGTTTCTTGCTGTTGAAAACTCTTGCCATTAAAGAATATGACCGAAGACTTACAAACGGAAGAACTGGGGAAAACGTTGGAAGAAAAATGCAGTCACATTTGTACACTTGATTCTGTGCCACTAGAGAGCAGCAAAAGAACAGATGGTTCATTTTGGGCATGAGAGTATAAAGTATAAAATCATCTCTTTTTCGGGGCTGATAGTTCCCATCCCTGGAGAAAATCATGGTATAAATTCAAAAGATTATTACATAGAAGATGCATAGATAGATGGCTTGATAGATGCATGAGAGTATTTCAGTTCTCCTATATTGGTTCTTTTTTTGACAAAAAAGCTGCCATATTTCACAATGAAGATGTAACATGAAAATATATTCATTTATGGGGGACAGGGAATCAATCAAATTTTGGGTTTTTTAAAAAAAGATCAGACTTTTTGTATGTATTTGTGTATTACATATATATGCACATGAATGGGAACAATATTCATTCTCTTTCAACCAATTTCAATAGGTGCAGATGTTCCTAGTATGGAGAAGACCAAATTCCACCTGCCTTCATATAGATACTAGGTAGTGAACACAAAGAGCCCCCCTCCATCTTAAAGAGCAGGAACAACCTTAATTTGGAATTAAAATGTATATAGGGATTTAAAACCAGACATTTACAAACTAAGTGCTTCAGCATCTGGATCTGAGTGGAATAATTTATGTTTTTGAAGAAATGTGCAAATGTTGTCAAATTATTCTCAGCAAACAAACTTAAACATTGTTGTCCTTCATTACTCCCTGTAAAAGTGATGTCTTTTCTCTGATTTGATTGTCACTGCATAGTTAGGGGTGCTTTTAGAATTTGAAAAGATCCCTGCATTTAGCAAATGATCCCATCAGGGAGACAGATTCAGTATAATCCTCTTCCTATTGTCCTCGTTTAGTGCACTTTTTTCTTGTTTAAGGAAGAGGAAAATCCTTTCACCTTCTATCTGAATAAATAAAATTTGAGTGCTGTACTAATGAGCTGCCCCAATAGATCTACTGTCACTCATTATTGCAAAAAACAACTTTGTTTTGGGGAAACTAGATGATAATTTTCAAATTCAGGACAGTTCTTAATATGGGTTGTCTCTTGCTTCTTCTGTCTGACATTTACCTTCATTGGAACACCAGGATCCCAACAAGACTAGACCTTGGAGGTAGGAGAAGTATTCCAAGGCATCTGGTGGCTGGAATGCTGAGCTGTTTCTATTGAAATTCTTACAGTTTATCCGAGAGGTGTCAATCTGGGGCCTGGTGGGAAATTTAAATGGCAGCAGCTTTGAAGCTCAGCAGCCTAATACCTATAGAAACACAGTTGCTGCTGTTTACTATAGATTCTAGATAGTCGCCCAAGTGAAGAAGTAATCTTGGATGAGTGAAGAGGCCCACTGGAACGTGCTCTTTTGAGATCTTCCTTAGTCCTGTTTTTTTTCTGATGATATAATGAAAATACTTAGCAAGGGTTCAGCATGGCACACTAGTTGGAATGGTAGACTGAGATTTGAGATATCCAAGTTCCAATCCTTGCTCACAAAGAAAGGTCAAGGTTTCCCCTGACATTAAGTCCAGTCGTGTCTGACTCTGGGGGTTGGTGCTCATTTCCATTTCTAAGCCGAAGAGCCGGCATTGTCCATAGACACCTCCAAGGTCATGTGGCCGGCATGACTGCATGAAAACTCACTAGGGGTGAATCTACACTGGCTGCTAAATCCATGGCCAGAGCAGAAATATACTACAGTGTTTGTGTCCACCTGCTCCAGCTGGGTTGTGGCCTCAATGGCCATACTAGACCATCACCTCATCCTTCATATCATCATCACCACTCCCAGCTGGGCACAGGCATCCATACATGCTGCTGTCCATTCTAGTCACCCTGTTATGACATCAGCAGAGGTGCCCATGATGGCCAGGATCTCTCACAGAGTTCTATGTATGGCTGGGAGCTCCCTCCATTGGGGGAGGGGGTCACATATGAATATAGGTGATTAAATGTACAGATATATCATTCCAGTGAAACATGTCTTCCTTAAGAATACAAGTTATCTTAATATACTTTACTTGTTGTCAGAGTTGAAAATGAAAGGGAAAATAAATCAAGGAAGGCAGGAGCCACAGCAAAACATTTCTCCACTTCCAGTCCAATGACAAATACCCCTTTCTTTCATATTGCATCTACAGGCCTAAGTAAACATCAAAATGCCATCACATTCTGTAATATAAATTGTAGTGAGCCCACAGGGTTTCTCCATATTTGTACTTTGAAAAAATGTATGCAAAGGACAGAATTATAAACTGCTTGACTACATACAATGGGGAGGGGGAGAAAAGGTAGCATCTGGGTTTATTATGTACAATGTTTTTTGAGAAATAAGAAGATTTTTTTATCTAAGAGGTCAGTAATTCTCTATAAAGCTAGGTTTTTTTCTGAAAATTATATATACTGTTGCCATGAAATCATTGCTTGTTGAGTTAGTAGGAATGTTAAGTTGTAATAAGCAAGCAAATAGAATGTGGGCATTTGAAAGGATATTTTATTCATTAGCACAAAGTACAGTAGTAAAAGCAATTTTTCAGTAATTCCCCACTTTCTACCTTTCTCTACCAGTATTCACCAAATCCATTTGCTAACATTCTGAAAGTAATTGTGTGTGTGTGTGTGTTTTCTCTACTTTCTAGTGAGTATGAATATTACAGTGTCAAAGGGTTGTCAACTGTCTCCTTCACAACTAACCCCGTGGAAGCAGGCATGTAGCCGGGGGGGGGGGGGGCTTGAGGGGCTTCAGCCCCCCCCTCCCCCTGAAATTCTCAGGTGGTTTGTGAGAAGGTTTTGCATTTATTATTTAAACTGTTATGTTTATTTATATCATGATCTGATCACCATACTTAATATATCCCATATGCATGGGGGTATTGGGATAACAATACAAAAGGTTTGCTAGGGTAGATCCTCTCTCACTCAGACTCAGCCCCTCCCCCCGAACCAAAATCCCAGCCCCCCCCCCAATTCAAAATCCTGGCTATGGGTCTGTATGGAAGAGATACATACACCGAAGCCCACTGAAGTCAGCAGATTAAGATGCACACAATTATAGGGCCCTTTATTTAATTTTAATGTTTCATGAGCCACCTGAAACATTAACTCTTTAAAGGCAGTATGCAATAAGTGATGATCCATCATGGAATAATGAGACCAGTCACAAAATGTTGGATTCAACAAGGACCACTTTCTTTGACTTATATCCTATGTAAGAGCAACCTGATGTGGTCTGGCCTATACCTCCTTAACTCCCTTTACACAAAACAACTGAACAGTGAGGGCAGTAAAATAGCTGGGTTGCTCCTCAGTTGGCTATTTACTGGAAGATTAAACCCAAGTTGCTGCCATTCAAGTCCCAGGACCTTTAAAGAGAAAGCAAACCCTCCAGGCCAGTCTCAAGGATAGATTTCTCCCCACCCCTCAGTTCAAGGACCCTTCATCAAAGAGAGTGCAAAAAACTGCTCAAACGACAGCTTATTTACAGACACTATCCTGAGCCAATAACCTGAGCCTGAGTCCATATTATGAGCTATGCTCAACTAATATTACTTTCAAGCAAACTATTAGTTAGAGAGATTCCCAGTGCCATATTCTGCACACAAGGCCACATAGGGGGAATATGCTCTCATGGATCCTTGGCCATCTTGGAAGAAGAAGGCACTAGAGGGAAAAAGATGGATCATGCTGCAGTTATCCAAAGAGGCATGTGAGGGGAGAGCTATTCTTAAATAGACTCTGATCCCAGCCCCTTCATGTGCCACATTCTGCCCTCTTCGGCCACATGTAAAGTCTCCTTGTCTCTGATGATGAAATACCCTTCTCAGCAGCAACTTTTGCTGCATTTGTCGGGGTACACAAACATAAAACAGAATAGAAAATGCAATAATAAGAAAAGCAATTAAAAGTAGGGCTGTGCGATCAGTTCCATCAAATTCCAAATAGTCAATCAGATTGGGCTGAGTCAGATCATTCTGACAAGCTCTGGATCAGGACAGAATGATTCAATTAAGTTTTGTATCAGAACAAACACAATCCAAAGAAGATCATTGTCGCACCTCAGGATAGCTTCAGCCTGCTGAACACACCAGGCTGTACACAGATTGAAGTCTTTTGTAGCTTATTAGGAAATAGGAATAAATAGTTCTTAAAAAGCAAAAGTAAAGATCCAAAAGATTGTTGCAAAACCAAGGCTACAGAATAATCCAAGAAAATCTTAGGCATAAAACAAGGTTCCATTAATACATGACATAGTCCCATGAACTTAATTTCAGGACAATCCAAGAAAGCAAGAGCTGCTTCTAACTCAAACAAGATGTTTACAAACTCTAAAATTTTTCCCCATATCTTCCCCAAACCATCCTTTTTTAATAACCCTCTTTTAATTTTAATATTACATGTCAATTTATCATTTATCGCAGTATCCCAAACCTCCTTATACCATTCTTCCAATTGGCACTCCTCCCTTCCTTTCCATTTTTTGGCTATTAACAATCTTGCTGCTGTTACCAAGTTGGCGATTAGTTCCTTTAACTCTTTTGATATTTGAATATTATCCATAAATGACAACAGTGCTATTTCAGGCATTCCTATTATTTCTGTTTTGGTGATTCCCTTTATTTCTTTAAATACGTTCTCCCAAAAGTTTTGAACATATTTATAGGACCACCACATATGTATATATGTACCGATTTCCTGACAGCCCCTCCAGCACTGCTTAGAGTATTTCTTATCAATTTGATTTAATCTAACTGGTGTGAGGTACCATCTCCAAACCACTTTATAATAATTCTCTTTTATTCTTATAGACATGTTTTTTAATATACGCTTATTCCACATTTTTTTTCCAGATTTGAAGGTGTATTTCCTTATTGCAATCTAACTCCCACATTTCTTTAAGGTGATCCTGCTCCTGCTCTTTATCTATTAGCAATTTGTAAATATCACTTGTTACACCTTTAGTTCTTTCTTTTCCTTCCCTTCCCCCCTTCTCAAATTTTGTAAATTCTCTATCTCCCTTATATTTCTTTCTTATTTCCCTTGCCCATCTTTCCAATTGTAGAACTTTATACCACCCAATACTCCCTGATAGTTGATTCCTTATCTCCTCTAGATTTTTCATTTTTGATTCCCAATCCTTTAATTTCATCATTCCCTTTTCTTTACATTTTCTTTCTAACTCCCTTTTGAGATTTATTGGGAATTTTTTTGTAATTAACACCGGTGTTAATGGGGAGATCGGTGGTATTAATTTTTCTTCATACTTGGTCCAGATTTCTAATATATTTTTTAAAAAGGGGTTCCCTATTTTATTATACCATTTCTTCTCCGAATTCCTGGTTTTCCCTATGAAAAAAATATTCTCTAATTTCATATCTATATATATACTCTCTTCTTCTAACCATTCTAAATCCTCTTGTCCTATAATCCCTTCAATAATATATCTCAATTGATTTGCCATATAGTATAGTTTTAAGTTTGGTATTCCCAGACCTCCATTCCTTTGTATTTTATACCATTTTTCTTTTTTAGTATAATTAAATAATAAAATTTCTGATTTGTTCCAATTAACTTGAAGGCCTGTGACTTCCCCAAACTCTGTTAAGTGTGTTTCTATTCTTTTTAACTGTTCTATTGGATTTTCAAGGGACAATAGTGTATCGTGCAATAGTGCAAATAAACATATTTTGTATCTTCCTTCCCTCCCTATCCCTTTTATATTTGTATCTTCTTGTATCATATTTGCTAATATTTCTATAACTATTGCGAATAAGGTAGGTGAAAGGGGGCATCCCTTCTTGTCCCTCAGGTTAATCTTATTTTCTCTGTTAGGCCATCGTTTACTTGAATTGCAGCATAATTAGTTGAGTATAATTTATCAATCAATCCTCTAAATCTCTCTCCTAATCCAAATTTTTCTAATATTTTTAATGCCATTTTACAGGGGGGAAAACCTGTAAAAGAAACAATGGAATTTTGGAAATAAATATTGTAATTGGCTGGTCTGGGGTGAAGGGATAGCACTAGGTGAAGGGTAACAAAAGGTAAATAATATGTGTATGTAATATAGTTAGAGTGAAAATACCATAGGAGCTATGATATACATAACTCTGTATTGCAAATATGTTAAAGAATGTATAAGTTTTAAGTACTGAATATGTAAAATTCAAAATTTTTCAATAATTTAAATAAAAAACTGGAAAAAATCAAACAAGATGTTGCTTTTGACAAAGGTTTCTCTCTCAGCACACTCTTTAATATTCTCTGCACAGCATGAATGCATTTCTTTGCCCTCTGGCCTCTTTCTCTTTTTTGTTTGCTATTCTGACACTCCTGAGAACCCGAAATTCCAAATAGCCAGCTCGATCCAGAGATGCCATTCCATCAAGGCCAGATAGCTTGTTAGTAGCAGCCTCTGTCTGCTTGCTATTTACTGGGAAGCTGTCCTCCCTTTGCACCTGGCTAGTTTCAGTATCAACTCCCGTATTGTCAACATCATCCCCTGCCGTGGGAATGCCTCCCTGCTCTTCATCACTCACA